>NW_021604569.1:15283979-15329728 GCF_004785775.1 Grammomys surdaster | reverse complement strand
CAGATCTTATTGAGACCAATATCTATTTATTTATGCAAATTAGTCTTATTCCCATACCATGTGGTCATTAGTATCTGCTTCCTCAAAATGACTATCTCAATCTAGCTTAATTCCTTTCTTGAGGTACTTTCTTTACTAATTCATTAGCAGGAATCAGAGGTTAGGTTTCATACTAAGAGTGAAAGTTGTGTTCCACCAGAACTCATATACTTAAATTCAACCCACCCAGAGTTGAAGCTGATGATAGGCAGGGCTCGAGGGTGGAATAGCGACGCGATTTGGGCTGTTATAGAAGTGGCCCATGAGAACTAACCCACTTCCAATAAAATGTCAATACAAATTAAAAATCTTTCTTAATAAAGAAAATATAATAGATGTTAAATTAAGACTGCCTTATCACATGTTAAGCGAATGTACTAAGGCATGTCTCTGTGTATATATGTATGCATGCACATATGCTTATATATAAAATACATAGAATAACCCATGACATTAAAATCCATATGACTGAGCATACATGCACATGTGCATGTTTATGCTCTCTCTGTCTCTCTCTCCTTACTCTCTCACTCTTTCTCTCTCTCACTTGTCTTCCAAGTTTCATAGCAAATTATCTGTAGAAATCAACTGAAAATCAGGAAGAGTTGATTTTAACACACATTTTTAGAGGCTTCAGTCTATGATCAGCTATCTTTTGGGCCTATGGAGAGTAAAGATATCATATTAGAAAGACATGGTGAAAGAAATACATGGTAACCTTAGCTGCAAGCAAATCAAAGAAACAGAAGGCACTGAAGTTTCAATATTTCTTCAAGGGTATACCATTTAAGGCCAGATCTCTGATGATCTCTGACTAAAACACTGACTTTTATGCATACCACCACCTCCTATTAGTGCCATAGTTTGAGAGTCAAGCCTTTGGGAGACTAAACTATAATACTAACTCTTCCCAATAAAAACAATGCAGAAAGATCCACAGACAGAGAGTGTGAAGCAGAGGGTGAGAGAGACAGCCAGACAGGGACAAAGAGAAAAAAATAACAGAGAAAAAGACAGTTAGAAAAAGAGAATATAAGAGAGCATGAGAGAGACAGAGAGGCAGAGACAGAGACAGAGAGACATAGTTTGCATTAGCATAGTAACTGATATTACGTTCCATGCCTAAAATATAAAATACTACAGCAATTCTACTGTTTTATTCTCTATTCCTACTTACTTACATATTCCTACTTATGGTACATACTTCATCTCAACAGGACTTGAATTATATTTTAGATATAATATTAAACTATATATTTGAATAACTGTCCAGTGTCTACAGACTGAACAAACTTTACTGAGAATTGTAAATAATTTTGATCATTTATTGTCTCTCTATCTCTACCTGTCTATCTCTCTATCTCTGTCTATCTATCTATCTATCTATCTATCTATCTATCTATCTATCTATCATCTCTCATCTATCTATCTATAAAACTATCTATCATCTCTCTACCTATCTACATATGTACTTTTCTGTATACATTCATACAATTTTTAGGAAATAATTCAGAGTAATTTGCAAAAAAACGAGAGTCTTTTTTTGAAATTTTATCTTACATTTCCTATAAACAATGCATTGGTTTGGATGCATTAATAAAAACCTCAGAATATCCAAAGAGTCATAGTATTGCCTTAAGAAAAAATAAACTTTAAGGCTCTCCCCCATGTGTAATTTAAGCAAGAACAAGCCCACTTTTGAATTTTCTATTTCTTTCTTCCCATGTCCTCCTTTATTCCTGTCTATTGGTTGTATGATTCTGAATCAGTGCCTGTCTATATGCTATCCTCTGAATCTGGCTGTCCCCCCCCTCTGTGTCTAGGGGTCATGTGTCTATGGTCATAAGAAGGGGCTTTGCTCTCTATTTATTGAACAACACAGAGACCATCATATGGGAAGGAATGATGGATACCTTATAGAAACCCTTAAAAAGAGTTTTACAAGGCATTGCCTCGATTCCAATTGAGTTCAATTGACCCAGATAACAAGTAAACAAAAACTATCAAGCAATATTCATGTTCTGTATACAACAAGTATGCTGAGTTTTGATTTTATTTTGTTTTTCTTTTTATTTTTACTTAATAATCTTTTATTATACACAACCTGTTACAGTTATGTTTGAATTCCAAGTACCCACATAGTTTTGTGATAAATATTGTAGACTGACAATCTTCCAGATTTAACTCAAGGAAAGAAAACTAATTGTTTATTCTGAATTAGAGTTGCTATTACAGACAGTAGATTATAGTAATGATTAGACACTAATTTTGTAATCATGAGGTCCAAAGTTATTTTATAACACTCTTCTCTCCACTTTTCATAGCCTTTATGTGTATCAGCAACAACCACCGATACGATGAATGATATTATTGAGAAATTACTACCAATGATTAGACTGTTAGTTATTTTCATGTTACTTGGAGTTAAAGTTGAATTTAATTTTTGAGGTCCATATATGTGCAAGTGTGTATGCAAATAAATAATACATATAAAACTTAATCATGATAAGTTTACAAATCATATCTTATAATCCTTTACCTTTGGAACTGATGGCATCTAAGATATAATAATAATTTATTTCCTTTCCCCATTTTCCTACTGCCCAGAAACCCCCTATTCCATTTCTCTTCCTGCTGCTTCTATGAGGATGTGCCCCCACCCATCCACCCACTCCCATCTCCCCATCCTCAAATTTCACCACACTGGGGCATCCAGCCTTCATGGGACCAAGCACCTCCTCTCCCAACTACGCTTAACAAGGACATCATCCCCTACATATACAGCTGCAGCCATGGGTCCCTCCTTATGTGCTCCCAGGCTAGTGATTTAGACACTGGGAGCTCTGATTGGTTAGTATTGTTGCTCTCCCCATGGGGCCAAAAAACTTTTCAGCTCATTCAGTCTAACTCTTCCATTGGTATGAGGTGGAATCTCAGGGTTTTTTTGATTTACTTTCCCCTGATGACTAAGGATGTTGAACATTTCTCTAGGTGCTTCTAGCCATTCAAGTTTTCTCAGTTGAGAATTCTTTGTTTAGCTCTGTATCCCGTTTTTAATAGGGTTGGTTATTTGGTTGTCTAGAGTCTAAATTCATGAGTTCTTTGTATATATTAGATATTAGCCATCTATCAGATGTAGGATTGATAAAGATCTTTTCCTAATTTGTTGGTTGCCTTTTGTCCTATTGACAGTGTCCTTTGCCTCACAGAAGCTTTTCAATTTTATGAGGTTCCATTTGTCAATTCTTGATCTTAGAGCATAAGCCATTGGTGTTCTATTCAGGAACTTTTCCCCTGTGCCCAAGTAATCAAGGTTCTTCTCCACCTTCTCTTCTATTAGTTTTAGTGTATCTGGTTTTATGTGAAGGTCCTTTATCCACTTGAACTTGAGTGTTGTACAAGGAAATAAGAATGGATTGATTTGCATTCTTCTACGTGCTGACCTTCAGTTGAACCTGTACCAGTTGTTGCTAATGCTGTCCCTTTTCCACTGGATGGTTTGAGCTCCTTTTTCAAAGATTAAGTGGCCATAGTTATGTGGGTTCTGGGTCTCCACTTCTATTCCACTGATTTTCCTGTCTGTCTCTGTACCAATACCACCCAGTTTTTATAACTATTGCTCTGTAGTACAGATTAATATCAGGGATGGGGATTCCCCCAGAAGTTCTTTTATTGTTGAGAATAGTTCTCACTATCCTGGAATTTATGTTATTCCAAATGAATTTGCAAATTGCTCTTTCTATCTCTATGAAAATTGAGTTGGAATTTTGATGGGGATTGCATTGAATTTGTAGGTTGCTTTCGGGAAGACAGCCATTTTTACTAAATTAATGCTTCCAATCGATGAGTATGGGTGATCTTTCCATCTTCTTCTTCCATTTTTATATCCTGTATGATTTTGTTTAATTCCTTTACTTGTTTGGTTGTATTTTCTTGAAATACTTAAGGGATTTTTGTTTCCTCTTTAAGGGGTTCTATGTGTTTACCTGTATTCTCCTGTATTTCTTTAAGGGAGTTATGTTCTTCTCAAAGTCCTCTATCATTATCATGAGAAGTGATTTTAAATCTGAATCCTGCTTTTTCAGTGGGATGGGTTCTGGTGATGCCAGGTAACGGTTTTTGTTGCTTATATTGTGCTTGCCTTTTGCCATCTGGTTATCTCTGGTGCTACCTATACTTACTGTCTCTGACTGAAGTCTGTCTTTCAAGTTATCTTTCTTGTGTCAGAACTCCTCAGAGTCCAGATGTCTCTGTGATCCTGTGATCTTGAGCTCCTGGGTGGAAGAGCTCCTGGGACTCAGGCTGCCTCTGGAAACCTGAAATGCTGCTGCTCTGAGTGGAGTGGTTCCTCTAGGATGGCTCAGGATATGGAGTCTTAACTAGAGGAGACCTGGTAGGATTCTGCCTGAGCCAAAAGCTTGGATATATTCTTATTTTCATTTTAGTGTTCAAAATGAAAGTGTTGATATGAAAGTATATAGAAAATAGATCTATCAGGTTTTACCTGAACTTGTGAACCTACTCTTTAGACTGCCACTGTGTTACCAACTTTCTCTCCTCATTGAGTGTGCTGTGATTCAATCATGTTTACCCTGATTCTATGCAATAATTCCATTAAAAGTAGATACTATGTTTTTTTGTTTATGCTGATGGAGTCCACTTGAAATAGTTTGCACCACTGGACAGTGGTGGCACATGCCTTTAATCCCAGCACTTGGGAGGCAAAGGCAGGCAGATTTCTGAGTTTGAGGCCAGCCTGGTCTACAGAGTGAGTTCCAGGACAGCCAGGGCTACACAGAGAAACCCTGTCTCGAAAAAACAAAACAAAAAAAGAAAAAGAAAAAGAAAAAGAAATAGTTTACACCATGTTATCAACTCTCTTGGGATTTGCATTACCTCTCTATATTTTTTTCATGAAACAATAAAGTAGCAAGATGAATTTACCATTTTAGTCGTTTACTGAAGCTATTTCTATAGTCAGCCATTCTGAATTATTTTATACACAGAATAAGAAATGTATGCTGCCCACTTCCTAGTGTCACACTTTAAACATAGATATTCAAAGCCATAGCTATTAGACCATCTGTAAAGTCTATGGCAGTGATAATAAGGTATGAATGTATTTGTGTGTCTGAATTGGAATGCAGCATGGTATTAACCTTTATTGACACGAAGCAGGGCTACTTCAAGTGGCCGGGCTGAGTTATCTTTGTACAGTCCAGTTATGTCATATTCAAACCATTGGCAATAGTATGATCCTACAGTGAGAAACAAATGACAGAAAGATGTACATGGTCTTAATTTGGCAGAACTTAGTTTTAATCTAGCTGTTTTTTTTATGTCACTCTCTCAGCTATCTTCTTTCTTGAGAATGTTTAGATATGTTTGGTCACAAAAAAGGTAAGAAATAAGCTCAAGGAATAAAATTCCAAATTGTAAGATATTAGCCATTTAGGTATTAAAGCATGTAGGACTGTGAAAGGCAGCTTGGTTTTTGGTCTATCACAGGCTGGAAACCCTGGTGACCCCAGGTGACTCTGAGGGACCTCGAGTGACCCTGAAGGACCCTGGTTACCCTAAGGGATGACAGGTATTTGCCATGCCCATAGATTCTAGGATCTTGACATGAGGCCTCAGCCCTCAATAGATTCATTTCCTTCCGTCATGTAAGGGCAACACCACTAGCCCCTTCACAGGTAGAGGATGGAACCACAGGCCACATAGCCTCGAGACAGATTTCTATTCTAATGAGGTACCTAAAGGCCAGAAAGGCTTAGCCAATTAAGCTTTCCTTCCCTGACACTCCTCCCTGCAAAAGATATTTAACCTCAGGCCCACCCTGAGAAAACAGGGTACAATTTTCTCATCTACTTTCCTCCATGACAATAAAAGCCTTAAAGCCATGGACTGCTTCTTTTCATCAGGATCTGCCATGGGGAACAACGGAACAAGCCTTTACGTAAAGAGCCTCATCTCCTACAAAAGACCTCACTGTGTTCCCAGCCAGTGGCCCCCCACTTCATTCTCAGCTCTTCTGTGGCTTCCAACAGTGCCGAAGAGCCTGAGAACCAGGCAGTTCCCAGCCAACCTGCAGGCCCAGGAAACCCTGAACCAGCTTCACTTGTCCCCCAGAAACTCAGCCTGTGCTCCTCCAGTCCTAGAGCGATGTCTCTGCTGCTTCATAAACCGAGCCTCCTTCCCAGTGCTGGAGTGGGGTGAGCGCAGTCAAACGTCCCGTGTCCTGCCTCCCCAAGAGGCCTTAGGCCCATGGTGAAGTGGACACTGGACCCCCATATACCCAACAAAAGTGCACTAAAATATTTGAGGCAGTGCTTTGTTTAAATTATATATAATGTATTTATAACAATAATATAAATGATCATATCATGTCTAGGGTTAATTTGGACATTGTTTAATTGATAAACTATATGAATCTGATCACGATGACATAGCAAAGCACCAGAGATTGGATTGTTTAGTAATCAGGAGTTTATTTTTTCCAGTCTGGAGTGTAGATTCCCATGTTGAGGTCTGGCAGTATTTGGTTTTTGGTGTGGCATCTCTTCCTGGCTTGTGGACAGACACATTGTTGTCACACGGGAATTCTGTACTGTGCACTTAGTGTAGAAGACTAATAATAGGGGACAAAAATTCTATAACATTCTACCTTACCTTCCAAGATAAACAATTCTTTTTGCATGTAAAATCTATCTGTGAATTTTTATATTCACCAAATTCCTCACTTATTGTAGCATCAACTTCAAAGCCTCACATCTTATTTAAATAGTAAACATTAGTGAAACTCAAGGTATAGTATATACTGAGATAATTTTCTATGTGCTGTGAATCTGCCAAACCAGACATGCAATTTTCTATGAAAAGGATGGTAAGTCAGGCAACAAAAGTCAGTAGGAAGAAATGGAAAAATCTTTCAATCTAGACCAAATTCTATAAAGTTAACATCCCTCAGCCCTGAACTCCTGATGGATTTTCTTCTTTAGCTCACCTTCCCAACCTATAGCTAGCAGGTGATGCTGCAACTCCTGTAACTCTATTATAGACACTTTCTATCCTCTAGAGTCTATGCTCAGAGTGGTAGCCCTGGTAACCTCTGAATAGACTTTATCACACTTTTCCTTTTTTGGAGAATGAGACACAGAGACACATTCCCAGGTGACTACCCACACATTCCACATTGTCCCTTCATTCCAACCTGTGTTTTTCTGCTGTTATGATGCCATATGTATCAGGAGTCCTGGTTCCCTCCATGTGCATTCTTTGGTTGGTGGTTTAGGCTCTGGGAGCTCTGAGTGGTCCAGTTAGGTGATATTGTTAATCTTATGAGGTTTCAATCTATTTATTTTCTGCTCCTAATTTTCCTTTTTCCCTTCCCTCTATCATCTCTCTCTTGCTTGTTCTCTTGCTTACTCCCTCACTCTTACTCTTCAGTTCTTTTTTTGTTCTTTCTGCCTTCTGAGCTTAAAGACTTACCATAAATTTACACCATTACTACTACTATTACTCCTATTAATAATAATAATAAACTTTTACTCTGTGATACATTTATGAAGTAGCATGTATTAAACTCTGATTTAAATTTCTTTGAAAAGCTATATCATTCAATATCTTGCAAATAAGAAGAGGTCCTTGTGAGGAAGAATGATGTATTTCACACACAGCATCTTGTGACAGAAACTACCAGATTAATATCTGTATTTCTAATTAATTTGGTGGTTAACACTGTGAGAAACAATGTACCTGTCTCTGTTGTGTAGTAGAAATAGCTTTAGAATAGGGGCATGCCACTCACAGGAAGATGGAGGCAAGTTTCCTTCAATGATGATGATTTTCAACAATGCCTGGGTCTTGAGAAGGGAAAATGGGCTGTGATTAGAGCTTGTATCAGCTCTGTCCTGGAATCAAGGAAGCAAGAACATTAATTTGCAGCAGAAAGCAGGTTGGTTTCACATGAAAGGTCAATTTCATTAGGGTGTATAAAATGGAAAACTATCCATTAAAGTAATACAATGTGTTATGTATAACCAGTTACTAATCTCTTAGATTAGTAAAATTGTAGGCTAAATATTCCTAAATTGTCAAGAAAATCCTATAATTCACAACTATTTACCAAGGAAAGAAAACTGAAGCTAAAGTGATGACTGATTTATATGACCACTATATCAACAACTGACTACCATTAAATTTAATCCCTCTACTATGAGTGACCAGACTCTTTTGCCTGCTAGAATTACATAAAACCCTCAAGTATTCATTATAATTTCTACATGTGTCTCATTTTGCAAGAATATTTCAATTCTTTATACTTGTTCTTGTAGAAGATAATGACATCTCCAATGCTACAAACCCATAGGACTTATGTAATAGGACTTATGTGAGAAGCATTCTGTGAGATGTATTATTGCTTTCTTTTTTCCTTTTTTATTGAATATTTTATTTATTTACATTTCAGATGTGATCCCCTTTCCTCATTCCCTTCTCATAAGCCCCCTATCCCATCCCCCTCCTCCTTTTTGCTTTTATGCCATTTTAATTACAGGCATGTATTAAGGTCAGTTCTAAGTCGAGGGTCTAGCAATACAAGAGATACAAATAGTAAAGCAACAAACAAGGCAATAAACACAAAAAATAGTCAATGAACAACAAGCATGGCATTAAACAAAGTTCTGTGGTCACTCCTTTCTTAATGAAAGACACAGAAAATTTACATTTTACAAAGGTCTTATGAAGTCTGTATATTCAATATTTTAAAATATTAAATTATATAAATGTAAACATATTCATGTGAGTGAAGATGTCTGCAGTGGTCACAGGTATAGGATCTTCTTAAAGCTAGAGTAACAGGTAGTTGTTAAAGGCCTGACATAGATACTGGAGACCAAAAATTGGTTCATCTTTAAGAGCAGTATACATTGTTAACTGATGAGCTCTACCTCCATTTTGATCATTTTAACAAACACATTTCTCTTTTAATTATTGTCTGTACTTGGATCTTATTCCAGAAGCTCACACATACTAGGCATCCCTCTACCATGAAGCCATATTTGTACACTTTAAAAAAGTAATATTCACATTGTTTCTTATGTTACCTAGACTTACTCCAACTGCACAATACTACTTCAGCCACTTTAATAGCTGACATAGTAACTGGTATTGCAGGCAAGCACCAGCAAGTATTTTTACAAAATAGTTTTATGTTCTGAAATTTGTATCTACATGATTATACAGCAGGGATACTGAAAAGAACCTATATCATTCTGCTAATTAATCAAAGATGAACATATTTCTTCTTATGAATCTATATACTAGTTATCTTAGTTGTTTTGAATAAGTCATATTATAGGCTCAAATGTGTCACATTGTGACAGCCACATGTCAAAGAAGTGGGGACTATTTCCTTAAAGGAACATGATACAACAGTAGTTCTCAATCTTTCTAATTCTGCAACCCTTTAATACAGTTCCTCATATTCTGGTGACCTTCCACAATAGAATTAGTTTTGATGTTACCTCATAACTCTGATTTTGCTACTGTTATGAATCACAATGTAAATATCTGTGCTTTCCAGTGCTCTTAGGTGACTCCAGTAAATGGTTCATTCACTACCCCCATAAAGGTGTAACAACGGACAGGCTAAGAACCTATCTAGTAGGCCTATGAGAGTATGTAGTTATCTTGATCAGGGGATGTATATAATATTTCACCAACTGTAAGAGTTTGAAACACATTTAAATGCTGATGAAATTTTAAAAATCAGTACTAAATGAAGCTCAATAAAGGTTGTTCCCAAATATATTTGATGATTACTGACAATGGCATCATTATGTCTTGAAGCTGCTGGAACTGCAGAGAGAGAAATGGAGAGAGAGAGGGAGCAAGGAAGGAAGGGAGGGAGGGAGAGAAGTCTCTGGATTTTCCCATGTAGTCATCTGATATAAACACTAAATTCCATCACTCTAACCTGTTATTTCCTACTTATTTTCTTGTGAGGAATGAAAGTCCCTGTGTCTAGTCTAGTTTTAAACAACGGATTGTGATCATCAGCTTTCTTTCTAACTTATTAGGTAACTAAAAGTGTGAGAATCAGGACTTGAGAAGAGCTCTGGTTCCTAAATTCCACACTCGATGGGAAGGTCATCAGAAAGGCAGTAAGGCTTTGATGCTATGCCCAGTCCCTCAGTGAGAAGGGGCTGTGCTGTGAACCTTGTTTCATTTTTCCCTTAATTAAGCAAACACTATTGAGCTGAAAAATTAACTTAAAATTTGATTTTATCCCTTTTGAATATTGAGGTAGTCTGAGGTCATAGATTGCAGTTATAGCTAACACTGAAGGCCTTGAAATCAAACAAATGCAACATTTTTCACTTTTGCAAAATAAACTTTAATACAGTTTTCAGGTACAACACAGAAAGACTAGACAGGGAGACAATGTGATATATATGTAATGTATGGTCAAGGACAGTCTGAACAGGAAAGAGGTATGAAGATACAAACAAGGACTTGAGAAGCATTTGAGAGTTACAGCAATCACATCTTCTTATATTTTGTGTATGGTGCATTTTCATTACAGTATGTCAACTGTGGTTTTTTTTTTTTTGTTCCACTGTACAAGCTATGGTGTGATTATGATGAAATGGAAAGGAATGCAGAATGAGTAAATGAAAGCAATAGAATGGTTCTCAAAGATAACCATATATTAAATTATCCTGGCACAGTTATCATAGTGAGTTTAAAGTTTGTGGCTTTAGGACTAATTGAAAATCATTCAAGAATAAAGAATGAGACATAAATATCTGTTTCAAGTCATTGATAGAGCTGTGTTGAATTGTGTCATTTTTTAATATATGGTCATCATCAGAGATGCAGTTTGAGAACTATTCCAAATATATCTGTATCTAGCAGAAGGCAGACATCTTTGTACATTCAAAATATAAAGTCCTAACATAGTCTATGAGGGTGATGTGTTAGTTAACTTTCCATCACTATAACAGAATTTTAACATAATTTCTGAAACAACCTTCACAAGAAAATGGCTTGTTTTGTTTTGTTTTTGTATTTTTTTTTGTTTTGATTCACAAAACATAAAGGTTGGAGAACCACACAGGTGTACTACTTTGGTGTTTAAGCCATTAAGTATGGAATTTTGGAAATATTCAACATCTACATTATAGCAGTTGTTCTACAAGTACATGTACATACTTATTTTCTAAAGTTATCATGTTAAATTATATATATATGGGTATATATATATACCCATATATATATCTCATGTGGTCATAGCCATTTTGAGATTGTTAATTGGTAACTTAAAATAGATTTGTTCAGTATTAGCATCATTAGTGTTTGTGGTTGACTATTCTTTCTTGAGGCAAAATTGTACTCTTGTATATTATAAGATACAGAACAGTAAGTACCCTTGTATCCCGATAGTATTGCTGTGATTGTGATAGCCAAAACATTTTCCCATATTTTGCCAAACGTAACTCTGAGGGTTAAATTATTTTTGAATAAGGAAGAGTTACATTATAGCATAAGTAACTGTTTTTCCTTATAAATAATTGTAGGAAGCCGCGGCGGGTGCTGGCAAAATCCACCATTGGAACATGGCGCTGGCTTCCGGGATTCTTCCTAGTAAACAAGTAAATTGCACATGTGCCATGGTAAAAGCCCGCCAAAGTTAAAGCCCATCCCATGGCGTTTTGGCGCGCAACGAGTAAGCAGCCAATCAGAGGTGAATACACCGCTCTAAGGGTATATAAGCAGTGCTTTTCCCGGGCCTGGCGTCTTCTTCTACCATTTTGTTTTTGGGAATAAACGTGTTCCTACGGAAGGATCCTGATGTGTGTGCGCGTGCGTTCTTGCTGGCGAGACGATTACACGCGCTTCCCACAAATAATAAGTATAGATTAAACAAATTTAATGACAGAGCAACATATTGTTTCTGAATCATTAGTTAAGTGTATTTCCTTAAGCAGCTTAATACAAAGCAACACCCTAGGGTACAAATGTGTTTTATGTTTGTTTGTTTGTAATATATACCTTTTACAAAGCTTTACATTGAGCAGTGCATTTAAATGTACATAGAGTACATTCTTTCGAAATGAAAATAAGCAAATAACATTACATTTATAAAACCTATTTACATTCTTTTTAAGATCAGGATGGAATATATAAGTTTAAATTTCTGTTCTTGTGATACCAATAATATGAATACCTAAATTTATAAGTATAGTTCAATATGTTGAATGATATCTAGTTACCAAGCTTCACATGTGTTCAAAGGTAATTTGATATGTTCATATTCTGTAAATTGAGTATGATTAAAAACAGATGTAAAAGTATATTATTTTTTGCCTAAATATATACAGAGTAGTATAGCAATTTCAAATTTTACATTTCTAAAATCTAAATGGCTTTATATCCTTTTAAAGTTATAAGTTCAATAAATTTAAAATCAATGCCAATCTAGTAATTTTGAATAATCTTTTATCTGTGCATGGAAAACATAACTCAAGAGTATAATTGTAAAGTAACAACAGAGACTTGACAAGGGTTACAGAAGACAAAACTGAGTCCAAGTAGGAGTGATTCCAGGATGGAAGGCCATGGTGTATAGAGATCAAAGGATGGCAGAGAGGACAGAACAAGAGGCAAAGATGCAACATTATGACTAATACAGTATTGCAGTAGCAACAGCTAAGGCTGTTCTGAAGGACTGGAATCAGACACAAATCCAATCACATTCCCAGCCATTTACAGACATTTTCATCTTTCTTTGAATATTTTCTCAGGTGACCCATGACTGTTTAAAAAAATAAAAATAAAAAAATCAAACAAACAGACAAAAAAAAAACAGCAAAAAAATCAATCAATCAAACAAACAAACAAAAAAAAAAACAAAAAAAACCCAGAAAATTGTATAACCACTGTGATTAGACAATAGTCATTAAAAAAAAAAAAAAACTATGAAATCCTGAAGATAATTATTTTGGGACAGAACTAAGGGTGGAATATTTTTGTGAATCTCATCCACTAGTAGGTAGTACGACTGAAATATAAAGTGAAGCTCCCTAGTAAAATTTTGGGCTTTAGAATCATTGTTCAGTCCTATACACATATTACAAATAAAGCCATAAATAAAAAGGAAACTGTCTTAGGGTCTCTATTGCTATAAGAAAGTACGACAGAAAGTAACATAGGGAGGAAATGAAATTTCAGGGCAGAATTTCTAGCAGATCTGGAGCCCAGAGGAAGGTACTGAAATGGAAGCTCTGGAGGAGTGCTACTTAGCAGGTTAGCTCCTTCTAAGTTGCTCAGCCTGTTTCCTAAACCATTCAAGATCACTGGCCCAATGGACTGGGCACCACTCACAATGGACTGGGCCATCTCACTTTAATCATTAATAGTCCCCATGGACTTGTCGACAGGCCAATCTTACAGAGGAATTTTCTTATTAAATGATCCCATCTTAATAGATATGTGTAGGTGTATGTCAAGGTGACACAAAAGCAGCACAATTACCATTTGTTTAAATTGATACACAAATGTAATATTTATTAATTCATAACATTTCTTTATCATTCTTTTCGAAAATCTCAAACACACACATGATCTTAAAAATCCCACATTCTTTAAACTGTGGGCACTTATGATACAAACAACGTCACATACTTTATTTTTCCACAATCAAATCAAAGCAAAGCCAAAACTCAGCACTGCTAAATGTTCAGTGATTGAAGTCTGGGACCCATGCTCAATCTTATCTTGTGGGCTGTGAAGTGTTCCATTTCTCCAGCTCTGCTATTCACAGCATACAACAGTTGATTTTATAGGCTCTGGCTGGAAAGCATTCCACATATATGGCTGCCACTGATGGTCACTCTGTGCTTTGGCGTCTCTAATGTATTTGGATCTCCACTCTAGCTGGGCTGCAACTTCACCAGTAGCATCACTGTTGTGGATTGATGTTTGTGTTTTCTGCTCCCTCAAGAGTGGTGCTTGTACTCAGGCGAGGTCGGATAAGGCTACAGCATGTGATTGGACAGTGGAAGAAAAGGGTGGAGCTGAAAGTTTTAGATAAGGGAAGCAGAAAGATTAAAGATAGATCGAAGGATGGAAGAAAATGGAGGAAGAAGATGAACCAGAATCATGTGGCCCCTAGGAGCCATAAGTAACTAGGGATTTCATAGATGGACAATAAAGTATATTTGTCCAGTCTAGGTGTGCAACTTGTATTTATATCAGTTGAGTTTTATGTTCTTTGCATGGGCATTTTGGGGATAGAGATTTATTGTTATAAAACTGGCTGGTATATTACAAGTCTCTAGTGTTATCATTTTAAGAGACTAAGGGTATCTGAGCAAGCAGTAGCTGTCTTTCTGCAGGTTAGCCACAGGCGGTAGATGGCCTGGGAAGACTGGAGCGGCTTGGCAACATGCTGGCCTCGGGAACTGGGGCAAGAAGGCTGCTTGGGGCTAGCCATGGGGGTGGGCGAGACTCAGCGTGGATAGTTTATTAAAACTACTCACAACACCTCTCGTGGGCTCTATTCCTGTACTCTGTCACATGATGCCAAGCCTAAAATTCTCTTCATAACCTCTTCAATCCATGGGCTTCGGTTTCAACTCAGGCTGAGCTTTCACCAGTGGCCTCTCCTGACTTCTCCTGAGCACCTATGAAACTCTTACACAACACAAAGTACAGCCAAGCACAGTGTAAGGTATAGTCTTGTACAAAAGTTTTTTTGTGCTGAGTCTGAAGAACACTTTCCAGAACATTTCAGTTCAGTGATACTGGTATCTTTGTAATCACTGTTAATTTCTCAGCTTCAACCAACCAGCACTGATTGCCGAAGCAAAGCAAAGGTTTCATTTTAATGATTCTGGTCCTTTGTTAAATCAGCTAATTCTTCATTCTTAGCTGACCAGAGCCACAGATTCTTAATTCAAAATATTGAACATTCCCTAAGTGTATTTATTTTCTTCTAAAGCTTTGCAAACCAGAGCACTATCATCTACATAACTGTCAGCACTATCGTTCACTTCTTGCAGCTGCCCATTGAGCTCTGAACACCCTTGGCTTTTCTATCCAAGGTTCTTAACTCCTCACAACCTTCTCCTCCACTGGCATGGAAGATCCATCAGAGGAATAATGGTACCATTTTCTCTCATAATTTGGGTTCCTATTTCTGCGATAAAATACCACGATAGAAAGTAACATGAGAAGAGAAAGGACTGATTTTGTCTTCCATTTTGTAGTTCATCTTCCAGTAAAGTCAAGTTAGGAACTCAAGCAAGGAGACACCAGGGAGGACCCTGGAAACAGAAGTCATGGAAGGGAGCTGCTTACTAGTTTGGCTCCTAAAGACTTTATCAGTCTGTTTCTTTACCATAGAAGACCACCTACCCAAAGCTGACATCTCTCTTTCCAGGTAAGTCTAAATTTCTGTCAAGTAGACAATGAAGCAATCAGCATGATGCTAAATAAGACAATGGCAGGCAGATTAACAATTTCTTAGCTTAGATCCTCTATAAGAGAATCATTTACTCTTTGACTGCTCTGTCTAACTCTATCTCTGCTGCTTGCATTGGTCTGTTTATATATTTGGTTATCTGTTATATAGCTTCAGCTCTGTACCTGTACACACCAATACTGTAATTTGTAACAATAAATTTTCTTGTGGAACTCTGAGGACAGTGTCAATATAAGGTGCAATGCTCAGGATAGGACTATGTTCTTTGTAGCAAATTTAAACATGGTACTAAAATGCAGCTGCCTGGTAGTCCCTGTCAGAATGGGGTAGATGTTTTATTTCAAGATTTCTCTCATTGTTTGTAATACACTCAATTTGAGAATGCATAGAAGAAATATAAGCACCCCTAGATTCTGAAGGGAGCAGTAATTATGTCATTGTTATAATTACCATCAGGCATATGACAGGATTCCTTTTAGGAAAATATATTATGTATCTTGGCGACCAAATGCAGCCAAAGGCAGATATAAAGTTTTAAAAATAACAATTTTTTTAAAGGTACTATTATGTTCCTACTAGAAATGAAATATTTGTTCTATGCACTGTTACAGTTCATGTGGATTGCAGCTGCATTTATTACCACAAAGTGATTTTTTGGTGGCAGAGAAAATATCAATTTTTATCTATGTGACTATTATAAAAATACAAGGCCTTACAACTTTAATTAAATTTAACCTTTAGAATGTGTTGTGTTTTATATGAGTCATATTATATAACATTTTTCAAGAATTCCAATTATTTTGAAATATAGTTAGTTAATGATAAAAGTTTTATTTCGGTCAGAAAAGAAATCAAAACATGGGCCTTGTTTGCTGTTGTTAGTAAGGATTTGTGTATACATGTTCCCAGTGGAAAGAGCATGTGGCACTTTGAGCTGTGATACAACAACTGCCTAAAAGTTAGGGACATGCAAGGAGAAGAAATGTAATGTTTTGGATTAAACAAAATAGTGAACTTCATTGCAAAGTACATGAATTATTAATGATTTTTTGGATTATCATTGCCCTCAGGTCTTGAAAATTTCCTAAACATTCTCATGCTTTATAAATCCTCAAGTCTGCATTTGCAAAATGTGGCATTTCGGATAAACCTCTCCCACAGTATGCATCCTGGGATCGCACAGATGCTGCACTAATCCTGTGAACTCTTTTCCATCAATGAGGACACTTGACATTTCATCAACACAGTGTTTGAGGATCAGGTAGAAGCTCACTGAGTGCATAAGGGCCATCAGAAGCTGAGGAGGCCACTTGCCATTGATTGGGCTCCTAAACAACTTCTCTTGCAGGCTTCCGACTGGATCTAGGTACTTCGCATTACTTACTTCATTTCAACTTTGCTCTGTTGTGTTGGAAAAAACACCTTTTACACACACACACATACACACACACATACACAAATTAAGATATATATATATCTTAATTCAGCATATCCTTTTAGTTATTGAAAGGCACTCAAATTTGTCGATTTAATAACATGTAAAAAAGAACTTTATGCTTTCTGATGATTTTTGAAGCTACTGAAAGGAACACACCATGAAACTCTGCCTAATACTAGGGTTCTTTCCAGTCACCACATTCAACTTAGTTTCCCCACATCAATTCTACTGTAAAGATAAAATCTCTTGTCCTCAGTGATTCACTTGCTAAATAATGAATATAAATAAATTGAAAAAGTATAATATTGAAGTATTGCATCAGTCAATATAACAGTTAAATTACAAAATTCAATTTAGCTTTACTTCTAAAATAATCAGATATTTCTTCTGATTTTGTTTGTGCATAATTAAAATGAGAAAAAACTCAGTTTAGGATAATAAGAAATCCTTGAACAAGGATTTCTGTGGCAGCTCAATGGTCAGCTGCTGATCTCATGAAACTTTCAGCACAGTGCCTTTGAGACTATATATTTAACTAATCTGAAAACTAGGAAGATGTAATATTTTTTCTTCATTCAATTTCAGATTTAGTGAAAAACAGATGAAGTTGTAAAAATCTAGAGTTTAAGAAATAGATGGCAGTCCTCCTCTTGATGAACAATACATGGTCTATGAAGGAAATTAGGGGGGAAAACCCTTTATAATAGACACAAATAATATAAAATATCTTGGTGTAATGCTAACCAAGCAAGTAAAAGACCTATATGGCAAGAATATCAAGTCTCAAAAGGAAGGAAGTTGAAGAAGACATCAGAAGATGGAAAGATATTTCATGCTCATGGACCAGAAGAATTAACATAGTTATATTGGATATCGCTCCAAAAGCAAACTATAGATTCAATCCAATTTCCATCAAAATTTCATCACATTTTTTTAGATCTGTTAAGAACAATACTAAAGTTTTATATGGAAAAACAAAACCCAGGGTAGCTAAAGCAATATTGTGCAATAAAAGAACATCACCATCCCTTATTTCAAGCTGTATTACAGAGCAGTATTTATAAAAAATTGAATGGTATCAATATAGAAACAAACTCTTTTCAAGGATCAAGGGAATTGAGTCAAAGACCCAGAAATAAACCCACACACCTACAGACACTTGATGTTTGGCAAAGAAGCCAAAACCATACAATGGAGAATGGAAAGTATCTTCAACAAATGAAGCTGATCTAACTGGATGTTGACATGTAGAAGAATGCAAATAGATACATATCTACTACCCTCAAAAATAAAACTTAAGTCCAAGTTGATCAAAGACTTTAACATAAAATAAGATACAGTAATTGTGATAGAAGCAAAATTGGGAAATAGCCTTGAATACAAGGAGACACTTTTCTGAACAGAGCACCAACAGACCACACTCTGAGTTAAACAATTATTAAATGGAACTTCGTAAAGCTGAAAAGCTTCTGTAAGGAAAATGACACCTTCAATGGGAGAAAATGGCAGCCTACAGAATGGGAAAAGATCTTCAACAACCCTTCATCTGACAGAGGGCTAATATCCAAAATATGTAAAGAACTCAATAAATTAAACATCAACAACCTAAATAATCCAATTTAAAAAGGGGGTGCAGAGTTAATAGAAATCCTCAAGAGAGTATGCTATATTGAATGGACAAGAAGCACTTCAAGAATTGTTCAAAGTCCTAAGTCATTAGAGAAATGCTAATCAAAATGACTCTGAGATTCAATTGTACATCCATCAGAATGGCTAATCTCAAAAACTCACGCAATAGCACAGGGTGGCAAAGATGAGGAACAAAGAGAACACTTCTCCATTGCTGCTGCAAGTGTCAACTTGAACAATCACTTTGAAAATCATTTGGCAGTATCTCAGAAAATTGGAAATATTTCTTTCTCAAGATTCTGCTATACCATCCTGGGCTATGTCCAAAAGATGTTCCACCATCTCACAGAGACACTTGCTTGACTATGTTCATAGCAGCTTCATAATTAATAGCTAGAAACTGGAAACAATGTATCTATCCCTCAACAGAAGAATGAATAAAGAAAATATACATTTATACAATGGAGTATTATTCAGCTATCAAAAATAAGGATATCATGAAATTTGCAGGTAAATAGATAGAACAAGAAAATATCCTGTGTGAGGTAACCCAGACCTAGAAAGACAAAGATGATACATATTCATTTATAAGAGGATATTAGCCATAAAGTACAGAATAACTATGCTACAATCCACAGACCAGAGAGGATACATAAGAAGGAGGGCCAAAGTGAGGATGATTGAATCTCACTCAGAAGGGGTTGGTGTCCTCATGCCTCAGCTAGAAATTTGCCCAGATACTTGAGTTGGCTAGTTCAGGTTACGTAACCTCAATTGCTAGTAGTCTAGTTAGGATAGCCCGTATAGGGTCTTGGAAATATTCTTTTGGATATATATCCACGATGGTATATCTAGGTCTTGACATAGAACTATTTCTACTTTTCTGAAAATGCACATAAATGAATTTCAATGTGCTTGAACAAGTTTGCACTCTTACCAACAATAGAGAAGCAGAGACTGACAGCCAAATATTAGGCAGAGGAAGAGGATAGAATGAAGGAACGAGATGAGTCAAGGACTATAGTCCTGAGTTGAGCTATATTGCTTTGGCTTCTAGCAGGTTGCAGGCTTCCAGCCACCCACCCAGGAACTCTTTGGATCTGTGAATGAAAGCCAAACACACACACACACACACACACACACACACACACACAAGCTTACTTTTGAAATGGCTTGCTAGCTCAATGACTGGGCAGTTCTAATCCTCTCCACAGCTATCCTTTTGGTACTCCTGACTCAACAACTTCTAAATCTATAATCTACCTTTGCTGCCCTATTCTTGCTGGACAGCCCCCTAGTCTTTTGTGCCCAAGACTGTAGTTCTTACAGGGGTCACATTCTTTCTTACTTACATTTCAGATGATTTTCCTTCTGTCGCTCTAAATCTGATCCATCTCCTTCTGAAACATGGTGATTTTCTTCTCCTCTATCCTTCATCCTTTCCTGTGTTATTGATAGATCAAAACCCAACTGGGGACAAGGACCTTCAGTATTTGGACACAAAGATCCCTGATTAAATCAAAGCATTAGAACTAACCCCAAACAAAGGACACCAAAAGTAAACCTACAGAATCAACTAACTTGGGCCCTGAACCACCAACCAAAGAGCATACCCCAAAACATGTATAACAGATGTGCAGCTTGTTCTTTATTTGAGACCCCTAACAACTAGAGCAGAGGCTGTCTCTGACTCTGTTGCCTGTCCTTGGACTGTTTTGCTCTAACAGGGCTGCCTCGGCTAGCCTAAATAGGAGAAGATGAGCCTAGTCCTAACTACAACTTGATACTATGCCAAGGTGCGTTGATATTCAATGGAGGCCTCTTCTTTGAGGAGAAAGAATGAGAGAAATGGGGATAAGGGAAGTGACAAGGAGTAACTAGCAAAAGAGGACATAGGGGAAGTTTTGAGTGAATTGTAAGGTAAATAAATAAATTAATAAAAAATGCAATGGAGTCTCACGATGCAGGATCAGTAATGGATCCAAACCTTCCATTATCAAAGCAATTTCTTCAGCAAGATTGGAGCATGATGTTCCACTTAACCCAAAGACAGTATTTCTTTTTTTTTAAATGTGTATTTATGTATTATTTATGGATGTTGACTTGTGAGTGTGTATGTGTGTATGAATGAGAGTATGTGGATCTATATGTGGAGCTTGAGGAAAACCTCAAGTTTTATTCTGAAGTGGTATCTACCATTCTTTCCTCCTTTCTTTCTTCCTTCCTTCCTTCCTTCCTTCCTTCCTTCCTTCCTTCCTTCCTTCCTTCCTTTCCATTCTTCACTTTAAGACAGGGTATTTCACTTTCTGGAATTCATCAAATAAGCTAGGGTATTATATCCCAGATTTTCACAGGAGCAAAATAAGTTTAAGAAACTAGAAACCACAAAATCACCTCCTACTAGTGGCTATTCATGGGAATAAACCAATTAATTCTTTGACTTTAACCAATCAAAGCTTGTGTTTTAAGGGACCTCTGTCTTTATAGCCTCTTCGAGAAATTGAAATCAAGCTTTGTAGTGGAACATTATACAATGGAAAAGTACTCAATTTCTAATACATTTTCATTTCTAGACTATGTTTATTTTATAGCTGTGTTTTTAATGTTTTTCTATTTTTAATGGACATATAAACCTTGAAGTTCATTTTATAACTTAGTAAATTTTCTAAATCGTGAGCTTTGGCAAAATTTTACAGCTAGTAAACAAAAACATAATGTAATCATGTACATGCTATATTTATTTTCTAATTAAAAATAAGGTTTTGGGGGCTTGGTGACAGATAACTTTATTTCCAGAATACAGAAAATAGAAGCAGACCTTTATATTTGAAGTCAACCATGTCAATATAGTGAGTTCCATGCAAGTCAAGGAAATATATAGAGATAATTGTCTCAAGAAGCAGACCAAAACATGTCAATAATAACAACAGAAACACACATAGTAGGGACAATAGAGCATGCTCAGCCACGAGAACAGTGACTCCTCTTCCAGAAGACAATATCTTTATTCCTAGCATCTTACAACTGACTGCAACTTCAGTTTTCACAGACCTCAGTGCCCTCTTCTGGCAGGCATGCAAGTGGTACAAAGACATTCATGCAGGAAAAAAATATGTAAAAGGAAAATCAATAAATCTTTAAAAAAATAATAATTGTTTTCTCTTAAAAGAGACATCTTTCATTATTAAAATTGTTTTTTAATCTGTCTCTTGTTACAATATTGTCTCTAAAAGGGCCAAGATATATTTTCCTTGTTAGTTTTATGATATTAAGAAAATCATTAATCTTAATTCTGTGTCTTTAGCTTATGTTCCCAAAAAATAGGTTAAAGAAATAGCTGCCTTCTGGCTGTGCATGGATACTAATTAAATTTTGAAATGTCAAGCTTGAATGAAGGGCTGAATGAGAGAGCATGCCATATAGAGCATGACTGATCCATTTTCATGGCTGTCCTTGGTAAGTATACCAACTGTCACTGACGTTTGATGTCCCGAACAGAAAAACAAAACAAAACAAAAAACAGAAACAAATAAACAATCAAAACCAACCTCCTTTCTACTGACGGTTGTTCAAGAAATATTTTGTATTAAATTGCCTTACTTATGTTTTTAAATTGTCATTAAGATAAAAATAGTCACCTTAGGAGACTCTCTAGAGATGGTTCATTGTTAAAGAACATTGGATGCTCTTCCAGGGAAAGAAATTTTGATTACCAGGCCCTCGAATGGCAGCTTCATCTGTCCAGTTAGATATGCCAGCCTCTTCTATCACCTATGGGGACAAGAAACACATACGTGGTGAAGAAACTTACACACAGGCCAAAAATACCCATGTATATTAAATAAAAATAAAAATAAAATATCAAACCAATGTAAAATAGTAATAAGCTTAAAAAACTAGTCCACCTTTAAAATAGTCAAATTATTGCCAATTTTGTTCTCCACTGAGCTGTAGGTGCCTTGAAGAGTGAAGAGTTTTAGATTTATTCTATACTTTAAGACTGTGGCACCAATGCATGTAACAGATAAAGCTGCTCACTGCATCAATTGTAAGCAGAAAGTTCAGAAACTAAAAGAGACTGTCATAATTTATGAGGACATGACCTCAATCCTCTCAGAGTCGCCCACTAGACTTACACCACTTCCCAGCAGACCCCAAGTATAAACCAGGGATTTTGAGGAATAGGGACTGATTCCAACCAACTACATGATTATTACTTAGGCACTGGGACTATGGTCCCTACTGTGCTCTCTGCTGGTCAGAGCACTTTGTTTCCTGAAAGTTTTCAAGAGTGAACTGGAATCGACGTTGATTATTGTTTTTACCAACACAAATCACAAATTATACGTGAGCTCCATGAAAAAATGTTTCTAAGTTGAAGGGAATGAGAAAGGCCATATTCTGCTATGAAATACATCCTGTTAAAACTGTCATAATATCTCCAGTGACCCAGAAAAGATTTAGTTCAATTTGCTTGGGTTCCTGAACAGTAGTCTCATCTGTTTCTTCTCTAGTAGAAGTAATACATGACAATTACAATAAAAATCTAGAAAAATCTGATTGACAAAACTATCATAGATGGGTGCCTCCTTAAAGCTGACTAGTCTTACAACATTCACAAAGGAGCAAGCTATTCCGGACCAAGGATGAGCTACAGAATAATAATTCTGTTCTCACTCTGGTTTGGGAAACTGTACACAGAAGTATATGTTAAATGTGAAAAATATTCAATACCTAATATTGTAAACATTAGAGCATGAAATATACATACAAGGTTTAGGATAACTCACAGTTTGGAGGTGAAAGTAATTTTTACTGGAATTAGCTTTTCTAAAGATTTCTTTGGTGTCCTTATTCAGATAAAGATGGAAACTAAGGAAGAAATGCCTAAGGCCCACATATGTTTATGGGTGATTTAGAATTACAATTATGCCTTATACAGTCATATTCTTCACTTGCTTTGTGAATGTTATATTCATTTAGCCCCAACAATCCTCTGTGACTTATAGAGGTATCTAAAGCAACATCATTGTCCATTGAAAGCCCCTGGGTAATAGTAGAAATGTATCTTGGGTCTCAAGATAAACTCCAAGGTATTTTGGCAAGGCAAAAATTATTTATGTGTGCAAGAGGTTGTATACATATGCTCAGGCAGCCATATTCGTTGAATGACCTGCTGTCTTTTTTTTTTTGTTTATTTCTTCTTCTTCTGATATTCTCTCTCTTTATTCCATTAGTTAATTTATATATTCACTTTATATCCTGGTAACTTTGCCCAATTCCCTGCCCCTCTCAGCCACTGCTTCTCTCCCATGTTCCCATCCCCTTCTCCTCTGAAAAGCCCTCTCACCCTGCTCTCAGGGTATCCTCCAACCCTGGCACATCAAGTCTTTGATGAGCTAGGCAAATCTTCTTCCACTGAGGGCAGATAAGCTAGCCAAGGAAATGCATATCACATACAGGCAACAGCTTTAGGATCAGTCCCTGTGCCAGTTGCTGGAGGACCCACATAAAGACTGAGCTTCACATCTGCTACATATGTGTGGAGGGTCTAGGTCTAGCCTGTGTATGTTCTTTGGTTGGTTCAGTCTCAGAGAGTTCCCAAGGGTTCACATTAGTGAACTGTTGGTCTTTCAATGATCATCCTATCTCATTCAGGGTCCTCATCTGAGAAACCTGAGACAGGCTGACTCCATGACAGGCTTCATACTGGCAATTCAGGAGATTATGCCTAAATTTTTGTTTCCCAGAACTTGGTAAATGCAGAAAGTTAGTTAGTGGAAAACCAAGGGCGGCAGAAAACTAATAAGAAGCTGCACATTCACCTGGCCTGAGGCATGAGCAGTAAGTTAGCAACCTCTTCCAGGCTCCTCCAGCAAGGGTTATGGAATGTCCGCAGGGCCCTAGCCATCCCAAAGACTCCCATCCCAAAGACCTCTAGAGACCAAGCTAACCAATCAAGATAAAGGTCACCTACCCCTTCCTGGAATTCCCCTAATTTGCTTTAAACTGGTCCTGTAAGCTCATCTGCGCATTTTGATCACAGTAAATGGTAGATGACCTCCCACCCCCGACCACATGCTGGATTTCTGCAATATGAAAGATAAAGCTCTTTGTTTTTGCATACTATTTGAGTCTGGGGTATCACTATTCAGTGAATCATAAACCCATAGAAATCCTTCCTGTAGGACAAGCCTGACTGCATAGGGGTTGATGTCAAAAGTATCCCCTCTCCAGGAAAAAGACATCAGACATCGGGATGGGTATGGCCCTCATGCCTCACCGACAACAACAGGGGACCAGAGCCATTACAAAGTCCCCTTCAATTACTGGAGGTTAGGCCTCTATCACCTCCTTCACAAGTTTAGAATCACCACAGCCCTTAAAGAAGGGAGGAGATGTCAGGGGAAGCCCTGCTTATACATTGAAGCCCTAAAATCAGCCATAGGCCTAAAATCAGCAATAGGTCTATCATACATGTATACTAACACCAAGTCTTGGGTCTCAGTGGAAAAACTTTGAAACAGAAGGCTATAAGCTATTATAAACAGGCAGCTTTTGTCGAAATTTACCAGCCTGAGTAGTCATAGACCTTGTAAATAGGTAGCCTTAGTGGATAATACCAACTTAGATAAGGACAAGTGAATCATAGACAGAGTCATAGGGACCTGTCCCCTGAACCTTCACCTAGCCGATACCATGTTCTGAAAGATATCTGTACTCCCCCTGAACACCCAAGCTCTGGTGTCATCCCCTTTCCCACATTCTGCCTTTTTGTGTTTATAACCCCTGTGAGAATAAGTAAAAATTATGATTTGATTTGAAAAAAAAAAAAAAAAACGAAATCCTTCCTCTAACTCTTCCATAAGTGTCCCCAAGCTCCATCTGATGTTTTCTTGTGGTTTTGTGCATCTGTTCCAGTGGAATCTCTCAGAGGATAGTCATGCTGGGCTCCTGCCTCCAAGCATACCATATTATCATTAATAGTGTCAGGGATTGGTGCTTGCCCATAGGCTGTTCTTAAGTTGTGACAGCTGTTCGTTGGCTAGTCTCTCAGTTTCTGCTCCATATTTGTCCCTGAATTTCTTGTAGACACAATAAATTTCAGGTCTAAAGTTTTGTGGGTGCGTTGGTATCCTTATTCCTCTAATAGGAG
Source organism: Grammomys surdaster (assembly GCF_004785775.1). NCBI lineage: Eukaryota > Metazoa > Chordata > Mammalia > Rodentia > Muridae > Grammomys > Grammomys surdaster. Next base: position 15,303,976 of record NW_021604569.1, on the reverse strand, counting down.
TCTTGCCTATAGGCTACAAGAGGTGGCCTGTTCAGGTTCCATATCCCCGCTGCTATGAGTCTCACTTCCATAAACTCCCAGGTGCCTCCCTCACCCCAAATCTCTGCCATGTCCTAGAGATGTACCCCTGATCCCTTCAAGCCCCAGATCTCTATTTCATTCTCCTGTCCCTCTGTCCCTCTCTCCAGTCTCTCCTAACACTGGATCCTGAACACTACCCCTGTCATCCATTCCCTCCTCATTCCCTCTCTCAGTTCCCTCCCTCCATCTGCCTTTTATGCCTATTTTATTCCCTCTTCTAAGTGAGATTCAAGCATTCTTGCTTGAGCCTACATTCCTCTTTAGCTTCTTTGGATCTGTAGATTATTGTATAAATATCAACAAGAGAGACAAACTCTTGGAGTTTTTAATTTCTAATACAAAGTAGTCTCCTGTTTTACTCATATTCTTTTGCTATAGACTAGTACTGAATGACACAGTTTCTAGGGAGAAATGGACCTGAGTTTATTTAAATTTCAAAGAATTAGTAAGACTGGAGAGATTTGTAATTCTTCCAAGAGAATTCTTTACATTTTAAAACAGAGTTATTTTCTTAATTAACTGTTTTTTTTTAGAAAAAAAATTTTAAAAAGGCAATTTTATTTTGGTCTTATATTCCACAGTAGCCACAATACATACTTCTGGTAGCTGATCTCTGATATAATGGTCTATATCTTAGTGTGATATACTTTGGAAATACATAAAAATACATATTTAAAAATTCTTAGGAGCAAAAAATGTGCTATTCCAACATGTAATAATTTTGTGTGAATTTCTTGAGTCCTCTTTATAGAGGAAAGAGAAAAATTCCAGAATAAGTCTTTATTTTCTTCTAGAAAGTTTTAGAGTTGAAGCCTTGTACCTCTGTACAACATGAACAATAGCAAAAACTTATCCCTCTGCCTGTGGTACCAAGATAGATTTAAGAGAACAACATGTTTTAAAGAAAGAACATTAGAAGATTATTAATATGTAGAATATACTAGTTAATATATAATGTTAAGTCTCAAACCCTGGGACAAAAAACTGAGGTTCCTCTTTAACATATTGAAATGAACCTGGCCACCAGGTTTTCTTGGCATCCCTCATCCCCTACAGTTACAGAGTCCTACAGGCTTACATACTCTGCTTCCTATTCTGCACCCTCCAGACCAGGTAGCTGGACTACTTTTCCCTATATAATCCAACCATTTTGGTTACTCTTTCCTTTTAAACCTTTGCTCTCTTGGTTGCTACATCACATTTCTCTGTCCCCTCCCCACCATCCCTCTCTCCTTTCTGGACATAGTTCAGCTCAATCTGCTCATGTCCACTCTTGACTCTCCCAGATTTCTCTGCCCTCGCTATGTTCTCCCATATATCTATAATGAACTGTCTCCCTCCATCATATTTAGGAATCAGGTCTTCCTTTCATTTGTTTGGTTTATTCATACCCATAATATACTTTAGTAAGTACAAAAGAAAGAAAAAAATGTATAGAGAAAAATATTCTATGCATAGGGTACAATGAGATGAGGAATCCTTTGGAGGAAAAACCAGGAAATTTCATTAGCTGCAAAACACTCTGTGTAAGGAATACAGTGGAGAGAACACTAAATCTGAGTAGAGACAAGAGCCTGAAGCAGCATACCCAGAAATGAAGTTTGTATTTGACATCATAGTGCTTTGTTTCACTTGACAGATAATGCATGAGCTTCAACATCCACAGTATCATCAAACCCTCATTTCTCCAAGAAAATTTTATATCTGAACCTTTTATCCAACAGGCTAAGCCTGGGTCCAATTTTATACACTGTTGGGTTTGTAGGAAAGGTATCTGATTCTAAGACTGTGTGCTTAGAAAGGCTGGCCTTCACCTGGATAGATATGGATGCCTTTCTTAAAACACATTGCTCAGTTATATAGCACTTAGTTTTGTTAATGTTGAAGACCACAAGACAAATTCTAAAACTTGGAAAATTGTCAAGGAAGGAAAATGGAAAAATGACAGAATTCTACCAGCCAGTAAAGCCAGTATTTTCATGGATTTCAATACTCTAGTTCATTACCTAATGAGAGTTTACCTTGGTACATATATAAAGACTTATTTTCCTCCATCATACCTTTTTCTATATTAATACATATTCCTTATTGGTAAATTATGTCACATTTAAGTCATGAGGTAACATGAGGTAGCAAATACTATGTTCTTATGCATGTCTGATATTTAGTCTGTTATTACCAATAACAGCTGCATGATCCTATATGAGTATTGCCAGATATATTTAAGTGGGGGGGCAGGTGTAAGAGAAGTTTGGGTTTTGTTTTCAGCTCCTCAATTTCAGAGCTTACATTTTCCAAGAGCCATGTCTGAAGGTCAAGAGCTCTGCCCTGTGGGCTTTCTGTATTTTTCAGAATACTTGAATGCCAAAAAGAAAATAAAACCACATTCTCATCATCAGAAACTGTCAGCTATGAAAAGAATTCTATTTTGGAATTCATCATAAAATAAATGAGTTTTCATGAATGAATAAACATCCACTTACTCTTCACATCCCAAGGATAGTGCATGAAGGCAAGCTGAGCAGTATACTTCTCAATGCCATTCATTACTGTTTGTAAAAAGGCACTTAAGGATGGGGTGTTCTTGGGCAGACACCACCTATTCCTGGCTTGGCTGAAGACTCCATCAGTCAAAAATGACTAGTTAAGGGAGAATTGCGTAAGTTTCTTTGCCAAGTGCCTCTATTGAACCATAGAATGATAACAGAAAAATTCTGTGGCTATGGACTGCTGGCTATGTGCCCTGTGCTTATCATTTTATATAAGTGAAATCAGTGGGAAATAAAATGTAGACCTTGAGCATGACACAGAATCATGTGTTTGTTACAATTTGCAGCTTAAGATCCTCTGCAGTATACTTCTCAAGGCATATAAGCTAATTGGGAACTTAAATTTCTCTGAGACTTTTGCTATTATCAACTACGTTCAGTCTCCTGTCTCCTCTGTTATTACTTCAGTCTCCTCTCGACTCTGTTCATTATTACTCTGGTTTCTTTTTTCCCTCTTGTTCCTCCTCCTCCTTTTCTTCCTCCTTCTCCTCCTCCTTCTTTGTTTATTCTTCCTATTCTCTTTCTTTCTTTTCTTCTTTTTCTCCCTCCCCAAACCATTCTGTTTCTCAGTGCTCATTGTCACCATTCAGCTAATCAAAGCAGAAACTGAGTGGGAAATGCCTTATCCTCTGCCCCTTCATGTTAATACTGTCATCAGGCATGAATCCAGCACTTGTCTGATACAAAAAGAATCTCTGGATTCATCTGGGCCATCTTTATTTCTCCTCTAAAATTCTGAAGTCCCAATCCACATTATGGATACATCAGACTGACAAACACACATCTCATCTTTTCAGTATCTTTCAAATGAGTCCCTATCCCTTTCTATGGTCTCTTTCAATAATCATTATATTATATAAACATAGGAATTTTTTCTATCAAATCTAAACCTTCATTTTGTGACATCTTCAATATACTTAGGTTCAACTCTAACAATTTCCCCATGCACCAGACTTCCTTTGCGTTGCACAGTTTCAAAGTTGTCTACAACTTTCTTCTCCTATTTCTCCATGAAAACCTCCCTTTAATTATTCACAGCAAGGTCATCAATGTGATAATTTATTGCCTCATTTTATTTTAATTTACTGTATTTTGCAGTTCTTCTCTGATGCAGTGTTATTTCTCTGTCTTCCTCAGGGCTTGTTGAAGGTCTTTCTTAGTTTTCTATTACATATCCTGACTTCACTTTTATTGTCTCACTTTTTAGATATTCTAGGAGAGCAGCTTCTTTGTAAAAATTTCTCCAAAGAGTAATATACACAAAAAATTTAACTCATATTTGACACAATATATCTTTCTTTGATGAAATTTATATTAGCAAGTTATATGGTGAGAAGCAGTTTTTATAATCTATGCTTTATATTATCAATGTTTTAAGTGTCTTTGTATTTTTAGTAACTGAATCAGCACAAAGAAGACACAAAACTAGAAAGAAGAAAGTAAGAAATAATCCAAAGGTGATTTTGCCATCGGAAGTAACCAAGATTTACCTCTGGTAAGTAACTTCCATAACTCTTTATGTACTGATTCAGAAAATTGCTAGATACATTGCTGTACAAAAATAGACATGTTGATCTTCCTTCTCGCCCACTTCCCCACTGGGCTAGATTAGCTACTCAGCCCATACCCCACCCAAATGTGACAGCCTGCCTGCTTCCCAGGAGGTGCTCAGTGACCAAAGATACAAGTAAGAATTTCACCAAAATATCTATGTCAACTGGGACATGCACACAGCACATGAGATGCAGGACCTAGCACCCACCCACCCAGAGCTCCACCTCCCTTCCATCCCACTTCCCTTCAGGCCAGACCAGTGGCCTTATAAAAGCCCAAGAGCTACAGCCTGTGAGCATCCCAAGATGTCCAGAACAACCAAAAGTTATCAACTGAGATGAAGAAAGACACTTCATATTTATCGAAGGAAAAGTCCACCAAGAGGAAATCTCAATCTTGAACATATATGCCCCCAATACAAGGGCACAAACATTTGTAAAAGGAACTTTACTGAAGCTCAAAACACACATTGAACCACACAAAATAATAGTGGGAGATTTTATAACCCCACTGTTATTAAAGGACAAGACATTGAAACATAAACTTAACAGAGACACAGTGAAGCTAACAAATGGCTTTAAAGAATATCTACAGAAAATGTCACCCCTAAACAAGAGAATATACCTTCTTCTCAGAACATCATGCAACCTTCTCCAAAACTGACAATATAATTGAACATAAAACAAACCTCAACATATACAAAAAGATTGGAATTATCCCATGCATTGTATCAGATCACAATAGACTATGGCTACACTTAAATAACAAAATCAAGAGAAGGTCTACATACTCACGGCAACTAAACAACTCTCTCTCAATGATATCTTGGTCAGGTAAGAAATAAATAAAGATATCAAAGACTTTTTAGAATTCAATGAAAATGAGGACACAACATAACCAAACTTACAGTTATGAAAGACACATTGAAAGCAGCATTAAAAGGAAAATTCATAGCATTAAGTGCCTTCATAAAGAAATTGGAGAGATCTCAAACAAACAACTTAACATAACACCTGAAAGCCATAGAACAGAAAGAACCAAACATATTCAAAAAGGAGTAGAAGGTTGGAAATAATCAAACTCAAGGCTGAAGTCAACCAGTTAGAAACAAGGAGAATGATACAAAGAATCAGCAAAAACAAGATCTGGTTCTTTGAGAAAATCAAAAAGATAGATAAAGCCTTAGCCAAACTAACTAAAGGACACAGACAGTATCAAAATTAACAACAACAATAAAACAAAACAGCAACAACAAAAATAAAAATAATCAAATGAAAATGTAGACATAACAGAACCTGAGAACATTAAAAAAATCATCATAACCTACTACAAAAGCCTATACTCTACAAAACTGGAAAATCTAGATGAAACGGATGATTGTCTAAAAAGATACCATATATCAAAGTTAAATCAATGTCAGGCAAACTATCTAAACAATCCCACAATCCCATAACCTCTAAGGAAATAGAAATAGTCATCAAAAATCTCCTAATCAAAAGCCCAGGACCAGATGGTTTTAGTGCTGAATTCTACCATACCTCCAAAGAAGAGTTAATTCCAATAGTCTTGAAACTTTTCCACAAAACAGAAACAGAAGAAACATTGCCTAATTCATTCTATGAAGATATAGTTACTCTGATAACTAAACCACAGAAAGACTGAACTAAGAGAGAGAACTTCAGACCAATCACACTTATGAATATCAGTGCAAATATATACAGTAAATTTCTCACAAACTGAGTCCAAGAATAAATCAAAACCATCATTCATCACAATCAACTAGGTTTCATCTTAAGAATGCAGGGATGGTCCAACATATGAAAATCCAACAATGCAATACATTATATAAAACTCAAGGAATAAAACAGTATGACCATCTCACTAGATGCTAAAAATCCTTCCACAAAATACAATACCTCTTCATTTTAAAAGTCTTGGAGATTGGGAATTCATGACACTTACCTAACATAACAAAAGCAATATATAGAAAAGTATCAGCCAACATCAAATTAAATGGAGAGAAGTTTGAAGCAATGTGTCTAAAATCAGGGACAAGACAAGGTTGCCCACTATATCCCTATCTATTCAATTGATGTTGAAGCTAGAACAATTAGATAGCAAAAGGAGATCAAGGGAATACAAATTGAAAAGTAAGAAGTCAAAGTATCACTATGTGCAGATGATATGATAGGATTCCTAAGTGGCCCACAAAATTCCACCAGAGGTTTACTACAGCTGATAAACGACTTCAGCAATGTGGCAGGATATGACATTAACTCAAACAAATCAGTAGCCTTCTTTTTATAAATGATAATCAAGTTGAAAAAATTAGGGAAAGAATACCATTCAAAATAGCCACATATAGTATAAAATATCTTGGTGTAACTCATACCAAGGAAGTGAAAGATCTGTATTACAAGAACTTTGAATCCTTAAAAGTGAAATTAAAGGCCTCAGAAGACTGAAGTTCTCCCATGCTCATGTAGTGAAAAGTGGCCATCTTACCAGTAGGAATCTATAGATTCAATGCAATCCCCATCAAAATTCCAACATAATTCTTCACAGACATAGAAATAGTAGTGATCAACTTCATGTGGAAAAACAAATTACCCATAATAGCTAAAATAATTATCAATAATAAAAGAACTAACAGAGGAATTACCATATCCTACCTCAAACTACTACAAAGCAATAGTGATAGAAACTGCATAGGATTGGTACAAAGAAAGATAAGTTGATCAATTGAATAGAATTGAAGATACAGAAGTAAACCCATACACTTGCAGACCCTTGACCTTTGATAAAGAGCCAAAAGCATACAGTAGAAAAAAAAAGCATCTTTAATAAACCATACTGGTGTGACTGGCAGTCTGTATCTAGGAGAATGAAAATAGATCCATAATTTTTACCTTGCACAAAGCCAAAGTCCAAGTGGATCAAGGACTTTAATATGAAACCACATACTCTGAACCACATAAAAAAAGAAAGTAGGAAAGAGCCTTGAACTCATTGACATAAGGGACAATTTCCTGAACAGAACACCATTGGCTCAGGCTCTAAGATCAACAATTGATAGATAAATGAGACCTCATGAAACTAAAGATCTTCTGTAAGGCAAAAGACACTATCAGTAGGACAACCTACAGATTGGGAACAAATATTCACTAACCCTACAACCAACAGAGAGTTAATATCCAAAATTTAGAAAAAAACTCAAAAAATTAACTTCCACAAATCCAAATAACCCAATTAAAAATGGGGTACAGAGCTAAACAAAAAATTCAGAACAGAAGAATCTTGAGTGGCACTTAAAGAAATGTTCACTGTCCTTAGTTATCAGGGAAATGCAAATCAAGACGACCCTGAGGTGCCACTTTACACCAATTAAAATGGCTAAGATCCAAAACTTATGTGACAACACATTCTGGTGAGGATGTGGAGAAAGAGGAACATTACTGGTGGAATTACAAACTGGAAGAACCACTCTGGAATCAAATTTGGTGGCATGTCAGAAAACTGGAAAGAGTTCTACCTGAATACCCAGCTATCTAACTCTTGAGTATATACTCAAAAGATACCCCACCATACCACAAGAATACTTGCTCTACCATGTTTATAGCAGACTTATTTGTAATAGCTAGAAACTAGATACAACCCAGATGTCCCTCAAACAAAGAATGGACACAGAAAATGTGGTTCATTTACACAATGGACTATTATTTAGCTACAAAAAAAAAGTGAGTACATCATGAATTTTGAAGGCAAATAGATGGAACTAGAAATATCATCCTGAGTGAGGTAACTGAGACACAAAAGGACATACATGGTATGTTCACTGAACAAAAACTCAAGTGATAACATTTTTAGTATCCACTAATAAGTAAATATTAGCCCAAACGTACAGAATATCAAGGATACAACCTATATACCATAAGTGTAACAAACAAAAATGCTCAATTGAGAAGGTTTCAATGCCTCTTAGATGGGAGAATGGAATAATCACCGTAGGCAGAGGGAGGGAGGGACCTCAATGAGAGAACAGGGGAGAGTTAAAGGGGAACAAGATCAGATATGGGGGGAAGAGACAGGAGAGAAGCCCAAAGGGCCAAGACAATCAATGAAAATATGCTATCTCAGGAAGTAGAAGGTGGGGTAACCCTCTAGAAAGTACCAGAAACTGGTGAGGTGAGACACTCTCAGGACTCATTGGGGTGACCTTAGCCAAAATATCCAACACTGGGCAACGGGAACTTGAAAAGTCCACATCCAGGACCTCAAATGGAAGAACAGAGTTACTAATTCACAATCAAAATTCCTGACCAAGAAGTGTTCTTGTCTAAAAGAAATGCAGGGAAAAAAATGGTAAAGAGACTGAAGGAAATGACCGGCCCAACTTGTGATCCATCTCATGTAAGCACACCAGTGCCTGATACTTCTATGCTATGATGTGGTTACAGATGGGAGCTTGGCATGGTTGGCCTCTGAATGTTCCTACCAGTAGTTTACTGAGACAAAATCAGATACTTACATCCAACCATTGGACTGATGTCAGAGACATATAGGGTTGAATTATGACAAGGATTGAAGAAACAGAAAGGAAAAAACATCTCATAGGAAGACCAAAAATCTCAATAAAACCAGACTTCAGGGAACTCCCTGTAATTGAGTCACCAGCCAGGAGCATACACATGCTGGTCTGAGGCTGCTGACACATATGTAGCAGAGGTCTGTCTGGTCTGGCTTCTGTGAGAGATGTGCTTAATCTTCCAGAGACTTGAACACCTCAAGGAAAGGGGAGCACCCTCTGGGAGATAAGGAGGAAGAGGAATGGAATGAGGAACTATAGGAGGGAACTGGGGGTCAACAACTAGAATGTAAATAAATAAAATAATTTTAAAAATGGAAATGTCTTAAATGTTGGTTTTAATATTATCAAATGGACTGAAGTTATGCTTAAGCTCTAAATGCCAAATTGGCTGACACTGTGAAGGTCAGGGCTTTAGCAAGTGGGTTTAATTAAAATTATATCAGTGGATACTAGTATAATAGTTCTGTTGTCCTTGTAAGATGAGGAGAAAAATGTTTCTCTGTGTGCACATTCAGACACCAAGAAGACTAGGGACCTGGGGACAAATGCAGTATCTGATGTCTGCCAGCCAGGAAGAGTACCTTTACCAGACATTGAACAGAGAATTACCCTCCATCTTCAACCTCAGCCCTCTAGAAATGTAAGGAACTACCTAAACTGTTTAAACCACTTAATCTGTGGTTACTAAAGCGCAAGTGGAAAGATAGCTGTTACACTGCTTAAATTTTAACTCATTTTTGCAAAAGAATTGATAGAGTATTTGAATGAAAATATTTTTCCAAAATTTCCAAGAATATATTTCCAAACATATATTTCCACGAAAATATTTTTTAACTTAAAATTCACAGAAGTATTTGAATGAAACATAAATATGAACAGTGAGCAGAAAGAAGTCACACTTTTTTTTATTTACCCATACAAAAATAAAGATATAAATGCAAGTGAAAGGGCTTCAGAAATTCTCTCCTATTTATTGAAGTTATTTTCTAGGACAAATGTAACTGTGATGTGCTGAGAAAGTTTGTATGAATATGTGTATATGATAAATTGGTACAGATTATGTATAGTAAATCATGTGTCTGTATGTACAGAGAATGCAGCTGCAGGTGCCTGCCTTCAGGAGACTGAAGGGTCATATTCCCTAGAGGTGGAGTAACAGGCAATTATATGCCATCTAATGCAGGTGCCAGGAACTCAGGTTCTCAAAGTCAGGGCTCTTCTGGTCTATAGATGTACACACAAACACACAGACAAAGACACAGATACATACACACATACATACATATACACACAAATATTTTAAAAAATTAAATAAAGCTTTTTGTGGGCTCAACTGCACAGTTTGATTAATAAATAAAAATATCTTCTGTAGAAGAAAATTAAAAACAAAAATGGAGATGAAGTTTTCTATAGAGTTGTGAAATATTTAGGATCATATCTTTTGACTTAAATTTGATATTTATTCTAATTTTTAGACTAAGGTTAAAGAAAATGGGAATGAATGTTAGTAAAAATAGAAAAATAAAATTGCCTTGACATGTTATTAAGATATGCAGATTTATTCTTGGAATAACAATGCATGTAATTATCTGCTTTTAACAATACTGGAGGTTGGGAGGAGGCAAGACCTTCGCAAGTGACCTTCAGCTTGGAGACCTGTGATTTCAACCCTTGGTTGTTCCAGCATGCTTCACATTATTTTAGAGGAATTCTGGGTCTGATCCATGGAAAATGGAGGTCTGGAAAATACTGGAGAACATTGTTTTGAAAATTGTGGTCAAAGTAACTCACTGTTCCCATGGTGATACCTTGTGGAAATTTTAAGATGTTTTGCAGGATTGACGGTAAAGCTAGTAGATTCTGTCTTTGGATCCACACCAGCTAAAAGGAGTGTTCTTTGATGGCCATTTTATATACTTGGGGTTTATATAGAATTTCATTTGTAACACACTTTATTACATAACAAAAAGATGTAAACTACTACTGTGAGTGTTTTATATTATATATTTCCTTGGTAGTAATAATGTCAATGGAAGTATTTTGAACAGAAAGCACAGAAATATAACTTATCTCATGAAGAGAACTTATGCATTTGTGGTCTATGCGTGGCATACATTTATGAGGGAATACTAAATTTCATTCCTAGTTGAATGGCAGAGAACTATTTAGAATGCTACCTGGAGCCACTGGGAATGGTATTTCCTAGGTAGGGTTGGGGCATGATCAATCCACTTGATTCTGGACTCTGTTGTCCTTTCACTTTCAAATCTACCTGCATTAAATATCATTCAGGCATGCCTACTTTGTATCTTGAGTCCTGGGTTCCTAGGCAACAAAACATCAGCAACTGCTTGACATGTGATGAGGTCCCATTCTCTTTGAGGCAGTCTCATCCACAGCATTCAAACTCTGGCTTCCATACAGCCCTGCCTTGATGCACCATGATTGTGTGACTCGCAGTAAGTCTTCCAGTATTAGCAAAAAAAGTATTGGCAATCACCCCTTGCACCTGAAGAAATCACTACAGAATTGGCTTCCTCCACCCACCTCCTGCACCTACAGCCCTTAGCTGTGTCTATGGTCATATGGTTGACAATCTCAGTATTCACACATTCTTCAACAGTATTTATTCATTCAGTTTAATTTTGTAGGTCAATAGGTTGTTTCTGGTTTCTGATATATTTCTTTTGCATTTGCTAAGTGTTCAGTGATTTTAAGCCTCTCTACAAGTTATTGGTCTTCCCTGTAGCCACCAGGTAATCATGGCTTGCTTTGTTAGGGGAATAATCCCCCCTTTTATTAAAAATAATTTTTCCCAAAAATTCTGATTACATTTTCCCCTGTTTCTAATCCTCTGGTTACTTTCTAAGTCCTCTCTCATCTGGACCCATTTCCTTTCTGTCTCTCATTAGCAAAAAATCAAGCTTCTAAGGAATAATAATACAATATATTACAATACAATATGACATGATACAATATGATACAATATGATATGATAAGAAAAAAACCTAACACATTGGAATTGACTAAAACAACCAAACAGAAGGGGAAAAGCCCAAGGGAAGGTACAAACACAGAAACTTACTCATTCCCACACTCAGAAACCCCATAAAAACACTAATCTGGAAACGATAATATATATGCAGAGGACATGTTGCAAACCCATGCAGACCTTGTGCATGTTGCATCAATCTCCGGGAGTTCATACGAACATGGATCTTGAAGATATAGAGGGCCATGATTCCATTGAGTCCTCCATACCATATGGCTTTAACACTCTTTGTGCGGATTCCTCTTCTGCAGATTCCCTGAGCCATGAGTTGAAGGATTTGATGGAGACATCAAGCATAGGTTTGATTGTTCTAATGGCTTTTCTTTATGTGCATAATGTCTGATTTTGGGTCTCTGTATTTGTTCTCATCTGCTACTGAAGGAAGCTTATCTAATTGTAGCTGAGCAAGTCACTGATACATATAGCAGAATATCAGTAGGAGTTATTTTATTGCTATTTATTTTTTAAGAAACAGTATTTGCTTTTACCCTTGGTCTCTGGGGCAGCTAGTTTCAGGTTCTTGGTCACCTCAGGAGTGTCAGGTATAGGTTCCATTTTATGTAGCAGGCCTTCAGTCAAACCAAAAACTCTCACAAGATTTTTGCCATTAAATACTCTAGCATAGGACAAATTCCTTTCTATAATTACTATTTATATTCCATAAATTTGATAATATCTTTAGTTGATTAAAATTTATTACTATGTCCTTTGACTCATGGAAGAGGGTACGCCTTAATATTCAAACATGGAGAACTGCGCCGTTATCTTTTTGCTGTTATTTTACTGTGATTTGAGAATATATTTGGTAAGATTTCTATTTCCTTAAATATACTAAAATATATTTAACATCCTAGGAAACAGTCTTTTTGTAAGTCTGAATGTTTACTTGAGAAGAACCTGACTTCCATTTTTATTTGTTAGAGAGCAAATTTAGTAAATGTCAATTAGACCAAGTGGATTGTTAATCAAGGTCAACCCGCATACAGCTTATTGATTTTTACCCGACCAGGTTCATCAATTACTTAGACAAGGCTGTTGAAGATTTCAACTGTAATGATAAATTTGACTATTTCTCTTCTCAGTTTTCTTAGTTTTACCTCATGGATTCCTATATTTCATTCTTAGGTTCAAGTCTTTTTAGAATTGCCTATTTCATAAGATAAATAATTTTTAAATTTATCATTATGCTCTGCTATGTTTTGTACACTGATATTGTTGCTTGAAGAGAAGTAGTTTAGACTGAAGATAATACCACTGATCTAGTCTTCCTTCAGCCATTCTTAATATAATAAGTGTATCATTCTTTGTTTGTGTTTAACCCTATTAACCTTCCTGTTTAATGTGGACTTCTTGAAAGCATGTTGTTAAGTTTTGACTTTGTAAACAAATAGGAAAATCTTTATTTTAAGCTATTATATTTAGATCTTTTCAAATGAAAATTACTCTGATATAGTTAAGATTTGCCTATGAATGTTGGGTTAGTACTGTAAGCACCTACTCTAAGACCTGTTGTTTACTCTCCTCATCTTTCTAAATTTAGCAGAGGAAATGGTAACCTTCAGCTTGTATTGCATCTTTTATATAAATAAAATCCTTTAATCTGAGTTGCAACTTGGTCTCCCTCCTTCACTCAGTTCCAGCCCATTCCATATCATAGAGATGGTTTCTGACTCATTTTTCTAAACTTCAGGTTAAAGTACCAGTCAGACCTAGTATTTAGTTACCATTTTGTTTTACTCAAGCATATAACAACATATATTTATTAAAGTGAAGTGACAAGAAAGAACTGTCTTGTCTCATTGTCACTATACACATACTTACTTTAGATATCTTTAAGAATCTTTTCCCAGACAGAGGAGGATCCTTTATTCACTATTTTGTTAAGCTGTTTTCATACGTGGTAATCATATATCAGTTGAATCCACGAGTCTATTAGAATGGATTGTATATACTTCTTCACTTTAATAATCTTATGAATACAATTGAGTTTCACATTTTTAAACCAGTTTTGTATTTCCAAAATAAATTACAATTGCCACTGTAAAGAGCATGAGATACAGATACAAAATATTTTACTTTAAATTTTAGCGTTGGAAATAAAGGAATAATTTATATAACTGAAAATATCTGTTATACAAAAATGTTGGTGGGGCGTGCTATAGAGGAACGGCTGTTAGTGTTCAGCTGTGGACTAGCCAGAGGTTGGGGTGTCTTCTCAGTTCAGCGAACCTCTGCTTCAGGAGGAGCCATGGCGCTCAGGGTCACGAGGAACACAAAATTTAACACAGAAAATAAGGCCAAGGTCAGTATGGCAGGCGCCAAGTGTGTGCCTGTGGCAGTTGCTGCTGCCTCCAAACCCGGGCTGAGATCGAGAACTGCTCTTGGAGATATTGGTAATAAAGTCAGCAAACAGGCAAGAGTGCCTCTGAAAAAGGAAGCAAAAACGTTAGGTGCTGGAAAAGGTACTGTTAAAGTCCTACCAAAACCTGTGGAGAAGGCGCCTGTGTGTGAGCCAGAGGTGGAACTTGCTGAGCCTGAGCCTGAACATGTTACAGAAGAGAAGCTTTCTCCTGAACCTATTTTGGATGACAATCCCTCTCCAAGCCCAATGGAAACATCTGGATGTGCACCCGCAGAAGAATATCTGTGTCAGGCTTTCTCTGATGTAATTCTTGCAATGAGCAATGTCGATGCAGATGACGGAGCTGATCCAAACCTCTGCAGTGAATATGTGAAGGATATCTATGCTTATCTCAGACAACTGGAGGAAGAGCAGTCAGTTAGACCAAAATACCTATTGGGTCGTGAAGTCACTAGAAACATGAGGGCCATCCTAATTGACTGGATAATACAGGTCCAAATGAAATTTAAGCTGCTGCAGGAGACTATGTACATGACTGTGTCCATTATTGATCGGTTCATGCAAAACAGTTGTGTGCCCAAGAAGATGCTACAGCTGGTTGGTGTAACTCCCATGTTTATTGCCAGCAAATATGAGGAGATGTACCCTCCAGAAATTGGTGACTTCGTTTTTGTGACTAACAACACTTACACTAAGCATCAGATCAGACCGATGGAGATGAAGATTCTGAGAGTTCTAAACTTCAATCTGGGTCTCCCTCTGCCTCTGCACTTCCTCCGTAGAGCATCTAAAATTGGAGAGGTTGATGTCGAGCAGTATACTTTGGCCAAATACCTCATGGAGCTCTCTATGCTAAACTATGACATGGTGCATTTTGCTCCTTCTCAAATTGCAGCTAGGGCTTTTTGCTTAGCACTGAAAATTCTTGACAACGGTGAATGGATACCAACTATGTAGCACTACTTATCCTACACTGAAGAATCCCTGCTTCCTATTATGCAGCACTTGGCTAAGAATATAGTCATGGTGAACCGTAGCCTTACAAAGCACATGACTATCAACAACAAGTATGCAACATCTAAACATGCTAAGGTCAGCATGCTGTCACAGCTGAACTGTACACTAGTTCAGAATTTGTCTAAGGCCGTGACAAAGACATAACTCCAATGGACTACTACATCTACAAATGCAGTTGACACCATGTGCCTCCTGTACATAGGATACCATGTTTAGTTGCTCTTCAATAAAGGTTATGAAGTTTTACTTTGCATAGCTTAAAAAAATGTTGGTGATATTTGGATATATTTAATTATTTATCTTTCCTTAAATATTTACCATAGTTATCATTAAAATCATTTGTACCTTACGGTTTCTGAAATAGCATTGATTGGTTGATCCTTTCTCTGGGAAAAATCAATTTGATTCTTTAAAGAGATTTCTCCTTTCTATTTAAAGTTTAAAATATGTCTATAATTGCAATTATTATTTGTGTTTATGCTAAATGTTAAATCTTAAGTTTATGTAATGATTTTCATTCCTAATATTGGTGATTTTTTATTTCCAGTAATAGGCTCTATAAGAATCTGTTCATGGGGGCTATTTGGTTTTTTGCATTTTGAATTCCGTTTTATCATTATTTATTATGGCTACTTCTGGTTACTATAAAATTTCTGTTAGTGCATCATATTTTTACAAATTAAAAACAATGTAGATGTCTTGAGGTTTATTTGATAATTACACTATTTGATTCCTTCAAGATTTCCTGTAGTTCTACTTCATATTGTTTCTTCAAATGTGTTTTCCTGTCTTTGCTATTATTTTCCATGATTCTTCATATGTTTATAACTCTTGAAGTTTTTGATTATTTTATTGAATTTGTAAAGTCATTTTTTTCTTAGTTTTGTGTTTTCAGTCTGAAACTCACTGTTTCTTTCCTCAAGTCTGCTCTAGGTTGATACATTAGGCATACTCTGTTTCCCTTCTCTTCACTCTCTTTTGTAGTTTCTTTCTCTATGCGTGGATTTCTCATCTGTTTACATGTGCTCTACTGCATACATTGAGGATCCCACTATATCAATCAGCTACTGCTTAGGTTTTTCCATCTTAAATTTCTAAAATCTTTATCATACTGGGTCTTTATCTTTATCATACTTTATCATACTGGGTCTTGCTGGCTGCTACGTGTTTTGCATTCTTTGGCTTCTAGGAACCCTTGCTGTATTTGGATGAAAGTTTGGCATGAAGTACCTACTGGGTTTTAGATTATCAAAGACATTTGATAATGTCAATGGAGAAATAATGTCCCTCAAGACAATTTATGCAATCTGCTGCTTGTGAACAGTATACCATGTGAAAGCCAGATTCTTAGCTATCCCAAATATGCATAATTATTTTTGCTGAAAGGCTATGGCCTAGGCAGGAATCCTCTCAAGACCAAGGACTCACTGCAAAGAACATTTACAAGTAAAACTGTTTGACTGTGTCACACATTGTGACTCACCACAGCTTCCATGGTGAAAAGTTATTTTATTAATTTTTAAAATTGACTGTAATCTTCATTTTCCTTTTGGAATGAAGTTCCAAGAGCAGAGGGAAGATGTGGAGGGATGGAAAAATGAGTAAGACAGGTGTGAATGACTTGAAATTCACAGAGAATAAATAAATGTTTAAAATAAAAAAAAATCCTGTGTAACTGTCCAGTAGTAATTATCTATTTCATTTTGCAGACTATTTTCTTCAGACTTTGAGAACTTTGCATAATATATTTTGATTATATTTATTCCCGGATTCACCCCATCTTCTAACAGATTTGACCTCTTTTCTGGCCTCCAACTTTAAGTACCTCTTCTTTTCATGTTTTTTTTTTTTTTTTACAATAATACACTGATTTCAATTTAAGCTGCTCACATGTTACTGGATGTGGAACCATCTGCTAGAATGTAGACTAATGTACCAGGAGCCACACTCATAGATAAAACTTACCCCTCTCCCAAAACTATCTGTTTTCCTTAGCTCTGTATGTAGAAGTGGGGTTCCTACACGATGGTGGAACACCAACTGGCTTCATCTTGTACAGACAACCACAGCTGCCATGTGTTCATGTGTGCAATGATACTGTCATGTTAAAAAAACACTGTTGTCTTCCCCTACCTCTACCCCATACAGTCAGTCTTTCCTCTTTCTCTGTCATTATTCCTCCTGAGCCCTGAGAAGGCAGTACAATACAGATATATAGATGTCCCATTTTTGGCTGAGTTTTCCACTGACACTTATGCACTTTGACTAGTAGTGAAATATCATCATTTTTATAAGACAACTAGGTAACAGACAGAATATATAAAATTCACCTTCATCTTATCTTAACATGGATAGTTTATTTGATGCTCTTATAAAATTGTGTTACAATGTTGTTTGTATTCATTTCATCAAGTCAGAAAGTTATCATACCTGCTAAAGGTAAGTCATGACTTCCTTAAATTAGAGAGTTCTTCAGTTATTCTTAACATGACCTAAATCTTCTTACATAAGGACCTATACCATAAAGTTTAGAACAATGAGTAACTGATACTTCCCAGAAACCAACGTTTATGCTCCTCTGAACCTTGAACTGCACAAGGTAAATATTACCAGATGAACAACTTACAATATGTTTAAAGTTTACCCTTAGTTTAGAAAATCTGCCCTTTCTGCTTTCTGTTTCTTCTTGGTACATTTTCAATTAAAATTTTCATTGTTGTTTATAAAATATACCAGACAAAATAGAGAGGAAACTCTAGAATGACAAGAGCTCTTTCTTTAAGTTCTTTTGGCTGTTGTGATGGGGGTACTCTAAAGACAACCTAAGGGTTTAACCAGAATGAGAGGGTTGTGCTACTGATCTGTATCCACAAGTTTTGTTGTTGTTGTTGTTGTTATAGCTATGCATTTTTATTTTTAGACACTATCTTGATAAGTTTTCTGACTTATTTCACACTCTATATGTATCCCAAGTATGCAGGCTTCAAGCGTGATATCCTTCTAAATCAGCTCTCCTAAGTAGCTGGGATTATAGGAGTGTACCATTTTTTTTCCTGGTTTTTAAATCACCTTCCTATATTGTTCAGGAAACTTGAATAGTCTGCATTTATTCCAAAGCAGAATTTTCATATTGCATACATATATCATGTTAAACACTTTTTGCAAGCTAGTTTACACTGGGATTAAGCTCAGGTCCCTTTTCAGAATAATTTCTTTCATTCTTTCTTTAGACCCTTTAATCCAATTGCAGAATAGTTTTCCAAATGTTAGCAAAGTACTTATACTTTGATCTAATCTCTTCATTGAGCTGTTGGGCAGGTGGGCATCTATTTCTGGGGTTTCTTATACCATTATTGCTGTGTACAAACATCAGACTAACCTGAGCATGTAAGGAAATATGTTGAATAAAACTAATAGCCCAATCAATACTTTTTATGCCATTGTTCTTCTGGAGTATTGGGAAAGTGCCAGGCCACAGCTGGATCTGTGGAGAGGAACTGGCTTGCTTTGTTTACTTCTCTGAGGTCTGTGTTCACATCAACCTTCCTAATAACTGTTAGTTAATGCATACCTGTACACCTTCCACTATAAAATTAAATTTTCCAAACAACTCCATTTATATGAGCTCTTCTGTAATATAAATTTTTAGATACAGAATTAGTGAAACAAATGATTCCCATATATTTAACGCTCACAGACATGATCAAAGGCCTACAGAACATTTCTACCAGTTTTCAGTGTCATAAGACACAACAATTTTATTTTCTTCTTTGTCTAGACTGTATAGCTTTCTGGTACCTTATTATTATTTGATTTAATAGTGCATTTTAGTGTTTTATTGTTAATTTTGATTTTAAATATCTTGAAACTGATTTTGAGACTTTTTAATATACATTATTTTATAGGTTCTTGAGAATTTCCTAGTATATAGTTTATATTTCAAAAGATATTGTCCTAATTTTAAGTATATATTCTTGACACATTCCTAGACTGTTACACCTTCCTGGTGTTGTACTACTATATTTGAACATTTTTGGAGATTTCCCTAGTGCATTTGTCCTTCCTAAGAATTGATAAGATGTTTGAATGTAATTTATTTTCCAAGTTTTCATTTCATCTTTGATGCTTATACTTTCAAGTTCCTATATTGTATACTTTTGGAAGCTATTTTCTTGAATTTTATTGAATTGAACCTACTTCATCTTCTATTTTATCTATATCCTGTTAAAACTTTTTGTTTATCCCACTTATACTTAGAGCTGACCAAAAATACATGTTGTATTTCCCTTTATTGTTTAGTTTTTCATATGATTGTTTGCTGCTTATGAAATATATTTCAAATTTTATTTTCCTGAACTTTCTCTTCTGATTTAGCTTTAAATTTAGGGTTATTTTTTTCTTTTTCATGATCTGTTTTCTTTAGAAAAAGCCACTCTGTACTGAAAATGGCATACAATGATGACATTACTTTTTTCTTAATTACACTGAATGTAATTTCAGAGTCTTATGTTTATCTGTGTTCTGAAAATGTCCCCTCCCCGTACATAATTCTGAAGTCAAATCTGTTTCTAGTACACTCTTTGTTCATTTGGTTTTTGTTGTTCTTACTTATTTCCTACTGAGGATAAGATACCAGAATTTATTTGCCTTGTTGTTTGATTATGAGTTACTACCTTGCTCTATAGTCAGGCTGTCCTCAAAGTCACAGAGGCCTCCTAAATTAGACTTCTACTTTTTTTTTTTTAGACTTCTTCTTCTTCTTCTTCTTCTTCTTCTTCTTCTTCTTCTTCTTCT
>NW_021604569.1:15264728-15283969 GCF_004785775.1 Grammomys surdaster | reverse complement strand
CTTCTTCTTCTTCTTCTTCTTCTTCTTCTTCTTCTTCTTCTTCTTCTTCTCCTCCTCCTCCTTCTTCTCCTTCTTCTCCTTCTTCTCCTTGTTCTTCTTGATAAAGGATTTTCAGTCCTATGAAAACTGAACTTTACTTATTTATTTATTTATATTTTTTATTTTTGATCATTCCATTCATTTACATCTCAAATGATATCTCACTTCACAGTTACCCCTCCACAACCACTCAGCCCCACATGCACCATCCCCACCCTCCCCTTTGCCTCTATGAGGGTGCTCCCACAGCCTCCCACCTTGTCTTGCCCAACTGCTCTAGCATCCCCCTACGCTGGTGTATCAAACCTCCAAAGGACCAAGGACTTCCCCTCCCATTGATGTCAAACCAGGCAATTCTCTGCTACATATGTATCTGGAGCAATGGATTCCTCCCTGAAAATTCATTGGTTGGTGGTCTGGTCTCTGGGAGCACTGGGTGGTCCAGCCAGCAGATGTTGTTGTTCCTAAGGGGTGCCAGTCTCCTTCTGCTTCTCCAGTCCTTCCCCAGCTCCCCCACTGGGGTCCCCAAGTTCAGTCTGATGGCTGGCTGCAAGTATTCACATTTGTGTTGGTTAGTTACTGGCCAAATCTCCCAAGAAACACCCACAGCACATTAGGCACTATGCCTAGCTAAGGGTTCATATCACACACTACACCCAAGTGGCTTCTGCTCCTCGGCATACACAGAATCATGGGAAATCTACATTTAGCTAAAGTTTTATTTTCGCATTTTTAACAAGACAACTAAAGAAAAACTACCTTTTTTTCTCTACCTATTTCTATGCATCTTATTAAAAAGATCCATTTTACATTTTAATAATAGCTTCATTGTCAATTTATAAGTTATAGAAACTTATGTTTGATGAGTTATTTTCTATGTTTTTACATGTATTTCAGAGGTTTCCTGGAATACTCTGTAAGCTTCATTGTGTTAATTTGACCCCAAACTCTCGGACATTTTTATTTATGGAAATTAATTAATTTCGTATATATGTAAAAAAAACACTCTTTTAGATGTAAGTTTAGTAGGCATTTTTTTTTTGTGTTAAAGATACCATTGATTTGAAATATCTAGTGTAAAGATAAATAAAATGTATTTACCAGGAATGAATATTCTCCTAGTTCAGGTGATGCACTTAGTCATCATCATCATCATCATCATCATCATCATCATCAGATGGCCAGCATGTAAAAGTTGGTGCCATGCCTAGTCTTTCTTCTCTTAGAATGTCATTTATCTTATGAGTTTTCTTTTTTACCTCACAGAAGTTCATAGATGGGACTATTGGGTAGCATACTCATTCAAGGAAAGCCTGGCCCATCAATGCAGCAACACTGAAGCATATTGTTTAAGTAGATTTAAATTGAAAACTTTAACTTGCCAAAGTAGACACTTTGTGATCTGATTACTATATGAAATAAGCTATCAAGAGAAAGTATCTCAGGCAAATTCTTTTTTTACATGTTAAACAAATAGTAATGAATTTCACTATGATGCCTGGTATTTTTCAAACTGAATCTTCAAAATTATTCCAGTTGTTGAACAAACTTCCTTTGTCTAACTTTATGGATGCACTTTGGACGATCATCAAAGGATGGTTTCTCCTCAAATATTTCATGTGAGTACACTACCCAGTTAATGCATTCTCCTGAAAACAGCCTTAGCCTGTGAATGTGTTTTCCTTTAAGTTTGCTCATGAAGGATCATTCTTGATATGGCATACCTAATTAACAATTTCTTGAGCTGTTGGGGAAAAGATGTTTCCAAAAAAAAAAATGACTCAGCCAATAACACATAAAAGAAAGAGGAAGTGAAACAATGCTAAAGAGCACAACAGTTATTTCCCTCTTTTATATGCGACGCTGAAAACGAGAAAGGAAACCACCTGTTTCATTGTATATTGAGACAGTCTTGTACCAGTAGTAAAAAAGACAGAATAATCATTTACTTTTCTCTTTTCCATTCTTTGTTATAAATATCTTGAAATTATAACATCTTTTATCCATAACACTAAAGAAAGGAAATAGAAACACGAAGATGATGGATATTAGTTTGTAAGCAATGAAAGGAGAAAGCAGTTAATGTCGGAGTCTTCCATAAGGACAGAAAGATTGACCCCTTAAAGGTCCAAAAAAAAGTGCTTTCTGTGATTTGGAGCTATCATAATGTAGTAAGGTACACATCACATCAAAGTAAACTGTGCTGCTTTCTCTCTGTGATCATAGAAGACCTTTGTGTTGGATGCTTAGGAGGAGACAGGAAAGGAGGAGAGAGAAGGATAAGGAAAGAGAAGGCAGGAGAGGGCAAGGGAGAGAAAAGGGAGTGGAGTAAAATGAAGAGGAGGAGAAGGGAAAAGAAGGATATATATCTAGGCCCATATTATGACATCAATCCAAACGAGATAATGTCTAACTTTGGGGTATCATTTAACATACTTAAGAACTAAAAGCATCTTCATGTCTTCATGTATTCATGACTTCAGATTGAGTCACATTGCATGCCTGGGCTTTAACAGAAGATTGTGAACAAAGTAGCCTGGAAGAATGGAGTGTCCTAAGTTATTTCATACTAGAACTTCAGCACAAAAAGTCCCATGCTGCTATAGGGATGTTGCCACCTAGACAGTTGTCTTTCTGCTACTTTTTGAGCTGCATACTTAATGCTCAGACATAACTCCCTGTTAGAAGGAATCCATACTCATTCCTTACAAAGATGTAACAGATAATTTTACATGGGCTATACTGACTTGTAAAATGGATATGAGCTTTCTAATTCTGCTTATTAACTTATAAATCACAATGAAAGGATGGCCCAATATGGGAAAATTCACCTGGATGTGGGTGAAAGGTGACGTAAGAAGACAAGAAAACTTAGTAACACTTATGAAAAATTATAGAGTAATAAAGAATTTCAATTATGGCTTCTGAGATTACCAGAAATTTCCCTTGTCACAGCCCTCTTAAAATCATCCCAGACAGCTTAGAAGTGGTTTGAAATTTATTCTCTGAAGAATGTTGTGGTTTCTATAATGTTCCGAAGTGATTTCACTACTCTTGCAATGTCATCCTACCCTCATGGGATTGCTTTTAGACTTAAAAAAACGTAACAGGCATAGAAGCTGCACACACTCACTACCAAATTATAACTTCAGATAGATTTTGAAAATGGCTTCAAATTCAAGTGTGTTCTAAAATCCTTATTACACCAAGAACTCACTGTAAATGCAACTATAATTTCAATATATTTAAACTTATCCTATATATACATTTCTATACCCAGATGTAGTCATGTTTGACTATCAAAAAACAAATGAGTATGCTATGCTACTTATTTCAAACTTAGCCTCTGTAGCAACTTTTTAGTGGAGGGTCTCTTCAGATGGCTCAAGAAACTTGGTTGATAATTACAAGTTTCTTTGACTAAAGAGTATATATCTCAAGTAGACTTCAGAAAAACAGACAGAACATAGTAAAAGAAACTATAAATGAAATGTTGTTTTGTCACTGAGCAGCCAAGAAGATATTCTGAAATACTATGAAGAGCATGTAGAATTTCAAGTACGGTATTTCAAACACACTTTCTCTGCCAATTAAAACCTTAGTGAATTCCACTTAGCTGCACTTCAAGACCAAATCTGCATGTGGGCATAACAGCAGATAGCTCCCTGAGCTGCTGGAAGATTGACTAATGCCTTTGAAGCACTTACCTGGCATCTGCTACACTAAAGTAAGTGCCTAATAATATTGTGTTGCTATTATTACCATAAACTATGACTGTAGTCACTTTATCTTTAAGCTAGCTAAAATCACAGTGACATCAGATAATAGGAAGTGTTATTGCTCTGTGGTAAATGCAGACACACCACACTGAAGCTTTTTCACACAAACATTTTGTTATATCATTTCTGGATTTTCGTGCATATATAAACATATAATATTAAAACTATCTATAATACTGATCTCAATTTTATTTGTGGTCTTTTAATATTACCAAATTGTCTTTTGTTACTTTTGCATTTCTGCCTGTTTCAAATTCCCTTTTTTCTACCCAGCATCTCCTCTCTTGGAAAGACGAAGCGAGAAACCCTGATTCTAAATTGAGACAAATATTCCCATTCCACTTTTCTCTTACTTCTTTGTCTTAAGTTCCCACATCAGTGCCTTGAACACTTTTAATGCCTCTTCTAACATTTTTTCCTTTTGTCTTTTATCAGAGGATGGGCTGTAGAAAACTTCTCCTGTGAGTAATCTTCAAACATGACATTTCCTTTAGAGTACAGCTCCTTTTTTTTGTGGTAATATTTTTCACAAGTACAGCCTGTCTTTCACTGCACGACCTTGACAGGATATAACATCAGAAAACATTATTATACATATGGACTCATGGGGCTATCCAGTTGACCCCAATACCGAAAATGTCTCTCCAACCGTCTGGATGAATGGTTATGCATTCCCTGAGAGTATTTTTGTAGTATTGGGAGAATAGGGTCTGATAATCAGAAAATCCTATTGTTGATTAGACCTGCAAGCATGCAGGGTCTGGCCAATACATGATTCCTTGTTGCTTATCTTCACCAGTGACCTGAGGGCCGCAAACACAGTCTTAGTGTTTTCCAGACAGACTTGTTTTTTTTTTTTTTTTTTTTTATTTTCAAGACATGGTTTCTCTGTATAGCCTGGTCTGTCCTGGAACTCACTCTGTAGACTAGGCTGGCCTCGAGCTCAGAAATCTGCCTGCCTCTGCCTCCCAAGTGCTGGGATTTAAGGCATGCACCACCACTGCTAGGCTCAGACAGACTTGTATAATGAGGAATTTTCATATCTCAGTGTCATGTACTTAAATATGGACATTGAGAATCCTTCTTTGCCAGGTACACAGGAGCCTCTAAGATATTTCTTAAGATGTGTGCAACATCCATCAATGGCTCTTCTTTCAGGCTCCCTTGATTTTTATTATTAATCATCTATTTCATTTACTATCCAATTGCTTTATAGAGTTGTCTGTTAAGCCAACGGCTAATTAATGCTACGTAGAGCAGCCATATAGTTCATTATTTGATAAAAGTGGAATGATAGCTCTGAGTCCAATTTTATGTAACAGAAGACATAACTCAAATATAAAGGTGCTTTATTGGCTTCTATATTCAAGCTGTTATTGAAAAATATATTAACAGATGTGTACATATTTGAATTGATAAATAAAAGTTCAATTTTTGTAAAGGTAAATGCCTGGAAACAATATTCAACAATATTGGTATGTTATTTATATATGCTTTTTATTGTTGAGTATATAGTATTTTATTATAGAATAGCATCCTTTTCATCGTCTTTGAAATGACAAAAATTAAATTTTAAAGAGAAATGGCAGATATGAAAGCAAGACTAGTCTTGACGTTTAAATTTCCTGCCCTAAATTCTCAGTCTCAGTGATTTCAGAGTTGTGCTGCTGTGCGCACCCAAGAATTCCCTACTATTAAGTTTTATGTGATTACCCTTTTTGCTCTAATAAGAAAACTAATGTGTTCATTGTTATGAGTCTGGGGAAGAGGCATTATAGGTAGAAGCAATTGGGAAATAGAGATGTTAGGTGATGAAGAAGACAGAAAGAAGAATTCTAGCTCTTCTGGGGAGAACTCTATTATCTTTCTACAGAACTGTCAGCTAATAGGATTGAGTTTTCTGATAACTGCTCATAAATATCTTTTTAAATTGCATGTTATTATGAACTTTAAAAACCCTTGAAATTCTCTTCATGTAAGCTTTATCAAAAAATATAAGAATTTGGATATTAAAGTTACAATTACAGGCATCAGCATGATTGAATCTAGAAGAAATGTGAGAACTGATGGTCTTTCTAAGAATTGGGAGTTCTGCAACGTCCAATTATAAAGATCATTACTGGCAAACGACACATATGTCATGAACTGTCTCCTCTGAACATCTGGGGGTCTTGTAGCCCAGAGGGTAAGGCTTTGTTAGAATCAGGAGAGTCAGGGGAGTCAGGGGATGCTCCTTTCTGTTCCTACAGTGGCTGACCTGGTGCAGAGGCAGCAGGATCAGTAACATAAGGAAGGTGACAACGATCCTCCTTGGGAAAAAAAAGGGGGAGCAAGGTAGGGTACTCAGGCTGACCCACCTTTAAAGGAAGAAGGATGGTGATAGGTGAGGCCCTTAACAACAACAAAAGATCTCATCAAGTATTCTCAGCCAAGTATTGCCACATGGTGATATATGTCACTTGATCTGTGTGGTCCCAGGCCTCATAAACTAATCTTTCACCTTGTAAATGATGGGGATATGAAAAATCCCATCTTCAGGCCATTCTATTTTATAGATGGGTCAATCTTGCAAAAAATGGTTAGTTTGCAGGTGACTAACAACCAGATTAGAGTCTTCGGCAACTCAGGGAAAATCCTTAAAATGGTTCAAGCCCAGTTGGATGCTTTGTACTAATCTCACTTTAGGAATCAAAGAAAATTTTGTGCAAGAGGACAAAAAGTGCAATCAATACACACAGACACAGAAAGACATTTCTGAGAAAACAAAAACAAAATGAAAAGGCTATCTCAGATGGTCTTCCACACTGCACATGGGAGGCCCATAAACCCACAGCCAATTTTGAAGTCAGCTGAGTACTAGCAAGTTCTTCCTGCTTCTGGTAGGGGGTCAGGAACATTCTCCATTGCCCCAGGCTGAGTGACAAAATACTCCTCTGATTTACCCCTCTCAAATTCCTGAGTACCTGAAACAGAAACACAGATTAAACCTAAAACAGTAACACAGGGATGGACAAGAGAAAGGACAGCCCGATGTCCAGACTTACTGATTGAAGAAACCCTCCACTATTTGGGTCAGTAATTTGCCAGTGAATCCCGGATGAGCCTCCAAATGTAAGAGGCCATGATTTGCTGAAGAGTGCTACCCAGAATCAAATACTGTGTAAAAAGCAAAGAGTGTTTTATTCTGCAGAAGTTCAGCATGCTGAGGTCTACAAAGACAGAGAGACCCTGAAGTTAGCTCAATGGCCTGATTTAAAGCATATTAGGGGAATTCCAGGAAAAAGGTAGATCACCTCTTCTTAATTTTGACTCTATCTCTAAGGACATTCCAGAACCATTACTGAGGCCTGTGGAGTCGAAATCGTTGCCACGGAAGTCTGGAAGCTGTTGCTGAATAAGTCTAGAAAGTCCTGCTGACCCATTGTCCTTGCCTCACACTAGGTAGCAGGGCATTTTCTGAGGCTTGGGCTTTCTTGGACTTGCCCAGTTCTTGGAAACAGAAATTTGGTCCTATTATTTTGAACTGCCAATTTGAAACCTGTCATGATACCAGCCTAGCCTCCTCATTAATACTTTTAGAGTATGTAAAATGCCCCCTTTTATCTTGAATGTATATGTTTCATGAGTTTTGCACACTATTATTACTACCCTTCTTTCTAGTGGTTCATTCCTTATATTTTGTAGACAAGACCACCGACCTTAGCCTGCTTAATGCTGGTATTATCATTATAGTTTCTGTATTTCCAAAAAAATCATTGTATCTCCACTTACAGAAACTATATGCCCCACAGTACTTTATTACGTATAACACCTGCTTTTGTCTTTTTACAAAGCTCAAATTCTAGTTTATTCTGGTTTGACTTAGATTAAAAGTGTTCTGCTTTAGCAGGTGAATTTTATATTATTTTGTCTTTGTGATTTTTGAAACTAAAAATATTGAACAGTTTGAGAACACAATTTTGAAAGAATGTGGTTTCTGTTAACATAAAGGTGAAAATATGGAGTGTTATCATGTCCTTTTCTTTATTAAATACATATGTGAATCATTTCTTTGTGGTATTTAACTACCTTTTCAAGATATCTATTACAAAAATTGAATATATTGTTAACTTTTATTTTATATTGGTTTGTGTTACTATTCCTTCTGAAGCATTATATGAAAATCACTCTACTCTCGATTCTGGACAGACAGATGTAGGATACTGTCAAATGTGTTTAATGATAGCCAGCTACCTGAGAGTATTTTAACCCTTAGTTTTGTCTACTTCTGTATTGAGTGGAGATTATGAAGCTCTGCAAATTATGTTAGAAGAGTAGTAGTACCAGAAAAATATACAAATAAATTTGTTCTTAATACAATTAATTGAGATGTTTACAAGGTTTTAATAATGCTATAAGTTGACCTCCATGATCTTGTTCTGAGCTCACTCTGTCAATCTGAAGAGACTTGCTGACCCCAAGATCATACTGCTTTCCCATGCAAGCCCAAAATTGTAACACTGCCCCACCAATCTCTTTCAAGCAAGATCCACCTGAGGCACAGCCATCAGAGTCAAGACCTCCATTGTCTGATTAATAACATCTTCTGACTTTTGGAGGAGTCCTGCTCACCTTAGGATCATCGAATCCACACCAGGGAAACAAAGATGGCTAAAGGACAGTGTAAGAACACAAGCAATGTGAGCCAAGGATACATGGTACCACCAGAGCAAAGCTATTCTGTTACAGTAAACCTTGGATATCCTTAAAAAACAGAAGCACAAGATGATTTTAAATCCAACCAAATAAAGATAGTAGAGGTATTGAATGAGAAAATGAATAATTACCTTAAGGAAATACAGGAAAATACAGTCAAACAGGTAGGGGCTTTTAAGGAAGATATGAATAAATATAGAGAAATCTAGGAAAATACTGTCAGCCAGGTGAATGGTGTGAATAAATCTGTCCAGGAACTGAAAATGGAAATAGAAGTAATAAATAAAATATAAAATGAAGTAATTCTGGAGATGAGAACCTGTGAAAGAGAACAGGAATTACAGACATAAATGTCACAAACTGAATACAAGAGATGGAAGGGAGAGTCTCAGGCATAGAAGATATGATAAAAGAAATCAACCAAGAGTCAAATAAAATGCAAAAATCTAAAATTTCTTGACATAAAACCCCGAAGAAAGTTGATAAACCATGAAAGGACCAAACCTAAGAGTACTGGAAATAGAAGTAGAAGATTCCTAGCCCAAAAGCATCTAGCCCAGAAAACATCTCTAACACAATCATAGAAAATAACTTCACTAACCTAAAGAGAGAGATGCCTATAAATATACAAGAAGCTTAAAGAACACCAAATAAATTGGCACAGAAAAAGAAAGTACTCCAATTACATCATAGTCAAAGGAACAAATGTACAAAACAAAGAAAGAACAGTAAGAGCTGCAAAGGAAAAAGTTTAAGTACATATAAAGGAAGACCTATCTCAACAGAGACTCTAAAAGCTTGAAGGTCCTTGGTAGAAGTTTTGAAGACCCTAATGACAGCCCTGATTACAATACCCAGCAAAACTTTAAACAGTAGATGGAGAAACCAAGATATTCCATGACAAAGCCAAATTTAAACAATATCTTTTAACCAACCCAGCCCTACAGAGGATAGTAGAAGGAAAACTCCAACCCAATGAGACTAACTAAAAGAAAACACAAGAAATGTATAATTTTACCATTCAAATCAGAGAATCACACACACACACACACACACACACACACACACACACACTACCACCACCAACATCAAAATAACAGGAATAGACAATCATTACTCATTAATATCTCTTAGCATCAAGACACAGATCCATCAAACTTCTATATGCAAGAAATATAATTCAATAACAAAGATACATATTACCTCAGAATAAAGGCCGGCAAAATCTTGGCAAAATAAAAATGGACATAAAGAACAAGCTTGGGTTGCCATTCTAATAAAGTCTAAAATAGACTTTAAACCAAAATAATAATAATGATAATAATAATAATAATAATAATAAATAATTCAAAAGAGTTGGTAAAGGGCACATCATACTCAACAAAGGAAAAATCCACCAAACAGACTTTCCAGTTCTGAATTTCTATGCTCCAAATGCAAGGGAACCCACAATCACCAAAGAAATATTAATGAAACTTAAATTATGTATTAAAACCCAAATATTAGTACTGGGAGACCCCACTCTCACTTACTGACAGGTCATCAAAAAATCAAGAAAGAAACTAAACGTAGATGTAATGAAACTAACAGAGGTGATATTTCAAATGGACCTATCATATCTATAAAACATTTCATCCAAATGGAAAAGATATACCTTCTTCATTTCATGGAAACTTCTCTAAAGTTGACAACATAATCAGTCACAAATCAAGTCTCAACAGATACAAGAAGACTGAGGTAACACCATCTTATCAAATCACCATAGATTAAAGCTGGACTTGAACAACAGAAACAACAGAAAACTCAAGGAAACAGAATAACTCCTTAATCAATGATCACTTGGTCAGTTAAGAAAATAATGAAAGAAGTTAAAGACTTTCTAGAATTCAATGAAAATGAAGGCACAAATATATTGGACACTAAGAAAGCAGTTCCAAGTGGAAAGTTCATAGTACTAAGTATCTTCATAAAGAAACTAGAGAGATCTCATACTAATGCTTTAAAATTATACATGAAAGCTCTAGAAAAATAAAAGAAGTAAACACACCAAAGAAGAGGAGATTCCAGAAAATAATCAAATTCATGGCTGAAATTAGACAATTAGAAACAAAAATAACAGTACAAATAATCACCAAAACCAAGAGCTACTTGTTTGAGAAAATCAACAAATAAAGAAAACCTTAGCCAAACAAACTTAAAGGCAGAGAGACACTACCCAAACTAATAAACTTAGAAATGAAAAGGGAACTATTTCATTTCCACCACACTTTCAAAGAAAAGCTAACACTACTCAAAATATTCCACAAACTAGAAACAGAAGTAATATTACCAATTCACTCTATGAAGCCCCAGTCAACCTTATACCTAAACCACACAAAGGCTTAAAAAGAGAAAGAACATTCATAACTAATTTCAGTTATCAAATTTGATGAAATAATATTGGATATTTGAATCCAGGAACACATCAAAGAGATCATGACAAAGTATATTTCATCCCAGGGATGCAGGGATGATCCAATATTAAAAAAAATCAATCAATGCAATCTACCATTTAATCAAACTGAAATAAAAAGCACATAATCATCTCATTAGATGCTGAAAAAGTCTTTGACAAAACACAACACGTCTTCATGTTAAAAGACTTAGAGTGATCAGGGATACAAGGCATATATACTTAAACACAATAAAGGCAATATGCAGCAAGCCAATAGCCAACGTCAAATTAAAATGGAGAGAAATTTAAAGCAAGTCCACTAAAATCAAGGACAAAACAGTGCTGTACACTACTTCCCTATCTATTTAGTATGGTACCAAAAATTCTAGCTAGAGAAATAAGACAACTAACTGAGACCAAGGTTATACAAATTGGAAAGGGGAGAAGTTAAATTATTTCTGTTCATACATGATATAGATAAATGACTTTAAAAATTCTACCTGAGAATTCCTATAGTTAACAAACACTTCAGGAGAGTGGCTGTATATAAAATTTATTTACAAAAATTGGTATAGAAATTTATAGAAATGATAAATTGTCTATCAAAAAAGTTAGGGAGAGAACACCCTTCAAAATAGCAACAAATATTATAAAATATATTAATGTAACTTTAACCAAGCAAGGAAAAGACCTATATGGCAAGAACTTAAATTCTCTGAAGAAATAAATTGAAGAAGATCTCAGAAGGTGGAAGGATCTCCCATGCTCATGGACCAGTAAGATTAACAGTGAAAATGCTAATCTTACCAAAAATCAATCTACAGAGTCAGTGCATTTTCTATCCAAATTTTCACACAATCTTACAGAAGTTGA
The DNA here is from genome assembly GCF_004785775.1 of Grammomys surdaster. NCBI lineage: Eukaryota > Metazoa > Chordata > Mammalia > Rodentia > Muridae > Grammomys > Grammomys surdaster. The sequence goes on along the minus strand of NW_021604569.1, from coordinate 15,272,149 downwards.
AAGAACAAGTTTCATCTTCATAAAGAGCAACACGAACCTCTGGCTACATAAAATAATCCTGTATAATAAAATTACATTCTGAGGATTCACTACCCTGGCATCAAGCTCTACTGCAGAAAATTAGTAATAAAATCAGCATGGTATTCATATAGAAACAGATAAGTTGATCAATAAAATATTAAAGATCCAGAAATAAACCTGCATACCAATGGACATGATTTTTGACAAAGAAGCTAACACCATACAATGAAAAATGGAAAGCATCTTCAACTAATGGCTCCAAGCAGAATGTTTTAACTGAATGTCTTGCATGTAGAGGAATGCAGATACTTATCACACTATACAAAACTCAAGTCCAAGTGGATCAAAGACTTCAATGTAAAACCAAAATACACTTAATCCAAGGGGGGGGGGAAGTAGGGAATAATCTTGAATGCATTGAAACAGGAGACAATTTCCTGGACAGAACACCAATAGCTCTGGATATAAGATCAACAATTGGTAAATGGTACTTCATAAAATGAAAAGCTTCTATATGGCAAATGAGACTGCTAGTAGGACAAATTAACAACCTACAGATTGGTAAAAATATTCACTATCCCTCCATCTGATAGAGCGCCAATATACATACATATATATATATATATGTGTGTGTGTGTGTGTGTATATGTATATATATATATATATATATATATATATATATATATATATATATATTATGGTACAGAGCTAAACAGAGAATTCACAATAAAAGAATTTTGAATAGCCCTAAACATAAACTTGCTCATCTATGTCACAGCTGCTTTATTCATAATAACAGGAAGCTGAAAACAGCTTAGCTGTGCCTCAGCTGATGAATGGATAAAGAAAATGTGGTTCATTTTACAGTGAAATACTACTCAGATATTAATAAAGAAGTACATCATAACTTTTGCAGGCAAATTGATGGAACTAGAAAATATCCTGAAGGACATAACCTGGACTCAAAGGGACATGTATCATGTGTACTCATTTATAAGTTGATATTAGCCATAAAGTACAGAGTAAACATGTAATAATCAATAGACTCAAAGAAACCAAATGACAAGGAGGGCCCAAGGTAGGATGCTTGAATGATTTCCAAAAAGAGAAATAAAATAGATTTTGAAGGTGTATAGAGGGAAAGAACTGAGTGGTGGGGGAAATAGAAGAGGGCCAGGGGGAATCAGATGTAGGGAGAGTAGATTAGATAGAATAGAAATCTGTGTGGCCAGTGGAAGCCTTCTCTAGGACATACCACAGACCTCAGACAAGGGTGAAAGCCCAGGGTGCTATGAGGGCTGCTCCAGGCGAGACTTCTAGCAGTCGAGGGTATAGATCCTGAGGAGGCAAATTCCTGTAGCCAGACAGAACTCCCAGAGGAGGGATAAGGACAACATGCCTCCCACAAAGCCTTCGACTCTAAATATGCTGTATTTAAAGATACATGTACACAAAATACAGAGATGGAGGAAATAGCTAACCAATGACTAACTAACATTGAAAATTCCATGAGCAAGAATCAGTCCTTGACACTATTAATGATACTCTGTTATTCTTGCAGAGAGGAGCCTGGCATAACTGTCCCTTGAGAGGCTCCAGTCAGCAGCCAATGGAAACATATATAGAGACTCAAAGCCAAACATTAGGTGGAGCTCAGGGACTTTCTTAAAAGAGTTGGAGGAAGGACTGAGCAACCTGAAGAAGAGAGAGACTCCAGAGAAGAAAAAACAGAATCAACTAACCTGGATCCTTAGGGTATTCCAGAGACCGAACCACTAACCAAAGAGCTAGCATGGGCTGGACATAGACTACCTGCTCATATATAGCCCTAGTTGAGAGATAGGATGAGCTTAGTTCTGCAGTGACTTGATTTGCTGGAGAGGGAGGAGGGATACCTACATGATGCAGAGGGAGCTCCCCATTTTCAGAGGAGAAGTGGAGGGGCAAATGTGGGAAGGATCTGTGTGAGGGGGTACTATGATGAGATGGGGAATGATATTGGGATATAAAGTGAATAAATAAATTAATAAAAAGAAAACAAAGCTATATGTTTTTATAGTAATTGTAAAAATACTATCAAAAGGAATAATCTACTTAGGTAATACTGTGAGAGTTGTTATGTGTGGAAGGCAACACCTAAATAATATAAAGAAAAACATAGTGAAGTTGTGAAATAATAAGCTGAAAATGCCCCTATTTCAATTTTATTAACTAAAGTGGAAATTTCTGGTTTCTTTGGAGAGTCTGGTAATAATGATATGTTTCTGGGACAGACAGGTGAAAGAATATTTTGTTGCAGCAGACACAAGTAAAGGATGTTTACTATAGAAAACACGTGAGAGGACATTTGATGTTTAGAAAGAATAAAAAAATGAATAATAAAAATATGATCCCACAGACAGTGAGAGCTAGAACATTGGTTTGTTTTGCTCTCCCTTACTAGTCTTCACTGATGACATGCATGTATTGGTTCACATTACATTACATTGCATTGCTGAGCCTCACTTGTGGTGACTTCATAGAGAGAAAAATCAAAGAACTTCTTGTAAAATTGCTGCAGCTTCTGCAGACTTGAGACAATTGGTTATCCTCATGGTTTCTTCCGGATTGAACTGCACTTGCTGATTCATTTGTGGTGTCTGCTGTATAGAACAAACTGCAACTGATAATCCCTGTTTTGGTGTTTACTAGTGGAAGGGACTGAGAATAGTGAAGATTGGAATCACCCCAAAGAACTATTTCTAAACAGGTTTACTTCCCCAATATCCCAAAAATTCTTTTTTACTACCACTTGGAGGGGTGGGAGGTGAGCTACAGAAGAGGTTAAACCCTTATTGAAGTAGGTTGTAAAAATTATAGCTACAATTAAACCTTACTTTCTGTCTATATCTACATCGTGCCTAGAATCTATTCTCTTCTATTGTAAAACAAAACTGTCTAAATCTAATATCTTTTCTTCCTCAGAGTATCTTTCATTTGTCTTTATATTTTTCTGCTTATGTCTATGTGTATGTGAAATATTGTTTATATGTATCTATATGTAGTTTAAAATCATAAAAATGTTACATATGTGTTTTAGGTATAGTAAAGATAGCAATACACACACACACACACACACACACACACACAAAAGAATCATGGAGAAAAATAAAATGGAGGACATACCTAAATAAATACCATAAAAGCGTGGGTGAATTTGTTTATAAGTTTAACACCAGCTACTAATGATTGTCTCTCTCTTCTCCAAGTATTCAAGATTGGTGCCAACAAGCACTAATAACACTAGTAGAAATGTATAATATGTAGTGGTTAATTATGCACAAAGTGAGGACCCGAGGAGTCTGCAAAGCATGATGAACAGGCTGGCATTAGAGCTAATAACATGAAGGATATGAACAGAGTATTGATTTATTTGTAGGTATTATATCAGGGAATATATTAATTCAGAATAATTACTGAATAAATATTAACTCTTCTCAGATACTAATAAAATTTTTTATCAAAAGAAATATTTTGCTTTACTAATAGAACTTATTGAGAACTGGGTCATATGGCAAAGCAGGTAGATCTCTACAAGTTCCACTCCAGCAAAAGTTACAAAAGACTCTGCCTCAAGGTAAATAAATGTATAAATAGTTAATAAATGTATAAATAGTAGAGAATGTGGGAAATAGCATTAAATGGAACCTGCATACATACTAAACATGTTTAAGGGAACATGTGTTCAAAACACAAGTATCATCAGATCACATGACAGAGAATGCCACATAGATTGTACATCTTGAGTGTAATCTTTCCAAAGGTGAACTGAGTTGATTTGTGGCTGATGAAAATTATTACACTGGTGAAAGGTAGCACGAAATTATCTGCGAACAAATGCAGATCTGAGATGAATCCAGGTAAGAAAGTTCATAAGCTATTCCATGCTGGATACCAAGATCTTAATAAGACTTCAGGGTAGCTGCAGAAGACTCTGAACATAGACAAAATATTTCAGCAAGGTTACCCATTTTAAAGAGGAAATATGCACTTCAAATGCTGTCTGTAAAGAATGCAGATGGACACTGGGTGTTCAGTTTTATCTTAAGTATGTTTGTTGTTCCATGTTGAGGAAATATGTTGGTTTGGACCAGAATGTGATAATAGTGTAGAATAATAAATGCAGAGAGAAGTGGAGAGGTAAATGGAATTGCGTATTATCATGCTACTTGGAAATGAGACAGAGTGAGGGGTAATAGCTCGACACTAGATCCATGTTTCAGCTTTTTTTGAGTGTGATACTACTGGTGATGTTTACCAATACTGACGGATGAGTATGGAGTGTGTATTATCATAAGCTTTGCTCTTTATACATTATGTTTCTTTGGTGATTATAAACATCAGATACAGATAAAGAGTCCTTTCTTTGTCTGCTGTAATGAACATATTAGACTGTATCACTCTGATGGACAATGTTGAACTGATGGTTATTGACTTAGCATGCTATTCAGATTTCATTGGAGCAGGAGTTTCCAACTTTCCAACACTGCAACACTTTAATACAGTTCTTCATGTGGTAATCTCCAACCAAAAAAATATTTCGTTGCTACTTCTTTACTGTACCTCTGATAATGTTAAGAATCATCAAGGAAGTATCTGGTATGTGACAGCCAAAGAGGTTGCAACCCACAGTTTAGGAACCTCTGGTCAAGAGGAACAGACCTGATAGTATGAACTTATAACAAGTGAAGATTTGCTAGATTGCTTAGATGAGACAATCTGGGTAGCTTGATAATATATCTCACACTAGAGAGGCTGCAAATATGGTATTTGCTCAATTCACTAAGCTGGATTCCTTGGCAGTTCCAATATGGTGGCAAGAGCCTCGGGAATTCCTATGGGCAACATGGTCTTCAGCACAAACCAGTTTAAAGAAAGTCTAAAGTTCTGATGTTAGCAAGAGTGATAGCATGTACAGTCACTGGTGACAGACAGGCAAGCTAAAACAAGTAGGCAAAAGTATAACCTTTCCTTGAGATCACTGCTAGTAGATGCCACTCACATTCAGGATAAAACCTCCTACTTCACTTAACATAATTGAGAATACCAAGAGTCATGCCCAAGGGTAATATAATCTAGGTAATCCTTTAGTGAAATGATTCTATATTGTGTCAAAGTGAAGAATGTAATATTATAAGCTAAAATGCATGAGGGCATATTTGGGACACCTCAGCATTAATGGTATGCACAGAAATTGACAGACCTGCTTACTTGACTCAGAAGTAGAGAAAAAGAGAACCCAGAATCTGCTCATGAGAATATGATAACACATTTAGACTAGGTTAGTTAGTACAAAAGGCAAGACTGAAGGAAATCTAGTTCCTTCATGCCAAATGGAAAATGAAGTTGGGTTTCTGGTCCAGTGTCTTCTCCTAGGTGATTCTGGATAAGTGATGGTAGTTGGAGCATCCAAATAGCTGTCTGCTATGCAGTTAATTTATTCTGTGTTCTGTATTTTCATCATACAGCATGATATGAGTTACAGTGTTCATTTTATTTTGTCAATTGGAAGTTAAAAATCAGAACTTAGCAGTAGTCAACTACCAAGCATGGATATACCACATAACCAGTGAGTTCTGTCTAGGTAAAAGAAAAAGGAGACAGTTTCTCTCCTTTTAGTGAATGATTCCTGGACTGGGATATAATTTAATTGGAGAGGCACCTGCTATGTGAGTTCCTGAGTTTGATTTTTAGCACCACAGGGCAAAAGTAAACAAACAAACAAACAAACAAACAATGAAACAGGTCATACTCCTTATCTGTAGAGAATTTCTTATATTTTTTTCTAAAGAATTTTTACTAAGAGTGAAAAATATGGCTACTTAGAACCCTTTAAGTAGTATAGTAAACATAAACTTATTTGTTTTGTTTGAAGGAAAAGGTAATTAAATAATGTATTATATATATTATGTAGAACATCTGATACAGGGAAAACCCATGTATAATCTGTAAAACATTGAATAAAATCATCACACTGCCTAGGTTCAGAATCCTATGCCACCCCTGCAGAGTATCTCCCAGGATTCCACTTCACCCCTGCAGAAAATCCAACTCATGAGATGTCTTATTTGTCTTCTGCTTATATGTGATTTTTAATTTTATCTTGCTCCATTTTCTTTTTTGAAAAAAAATTATTATATTTTATTTTTCAGTAGTAGGATAGGAGAGAGGATTAAGAGAGAATGAACATGTGGAGTCAGAGGACAAGTTGTGAAACTCTGTTCTCTCCTTCCATCTTGTAGTTTCTAGGGGTTGAACCTAGGATGTCAGTCTTGACATGTACTTTTATATGTTGGACCACTTTACATATTCCTATTGTTCCTTGTTTTGAAAGTACAAATATAATACCATTTAAAATTAGTTTGTCAAAACCTACATTTAATAAGAGTTTTCAATTGCTTTGATCCCCTTCTAGCCCACCATCCAAAGGTAATGGAGAAAAGATGGTAAATAGGTAAGAGGATGTGGACCTGTTTAGAAGTAGTTCGTTGCTGTAATACCATTTGTCAGGATACCAGCAATCCACTTCAATGGAGTTAGAATACCAATCATGTTCAGCAGTGGTAGCACAATCCAGCAGAAACAGCCAGGGCTCTGCAGATTTGGCATGCATCAGCAGGAGCATCAAGAACCAGCTAAGAGTCCAGGAAAAGTTCTCTGCTGTGCCTCTCTTAAGAAAATGAAGATGCAAGACCAATGATGCATTACAAGGCTAGCTATGCAAGTGCTAAAAGCAGCAGACACTGGGTTCCAGTACCTGAAAATAAAGCAGAGACTGGCATGACTAGCTTCCATTCTTAAGGCACAAGTTCCCAAACCAGATAAAGATCTGTTCAGGTATTTGTTTCTATGTGAAAGAAGTATCTGATCAAATCTTCTCAAATTTGGGGTACATCAAATATGCTGAGTTCTTAGTCCATGTGACCTGGCTTCTTTACAAGTGGAATGACAAAGTAGACACTGTGATAGAATTCTGTTTCAATTTCAGAATGGCACATGGAATGAAAACATTGATACTTTTTTTCCATATTGATTACATTACACTGGTGACAAATAGAGAGATTTCTCTTTAAGTGACTAATTCTCACTTGGAACCCATTATAATTACTCTGGTGAATCTGTCTTATGAAGCATGAGTAAGACACAGAGGCAGTATGGAGAAAACATCTACTTTAATCTTCAAGTTTGTCATCACATAGGTTATTTTGACATGAATTACCCATCAAAGATATATGTATGTGATGTATGTGAATTTGAACTTTCCAATCCATATCTTGCTAAAAATTTTGGCTATCTCTTAACAACATTTCTCTCTCTCTCTCTCTCTCTCTCTCTCTCTCTCTCTCTCTCTCTCTCTCTCT
>NW_021604569.1:15254825-15264718 GCF_004785775.1 Grammomys surdaster | reverse complement strand
TCTCTCTCTCTCTCTCTCTCTCTCTCTCTCTCTCTCTCTCTCTCTCTGTGTGTGTGTGTGTGTGTGTGTGTGTGTGTGTTTGTGTGTGCCTATGTTGTGTGTTATTTGGAAAATGATGGAGACTGTGCTGAAGTAAATGTATATGTATAAACACGAGCCAAACATTTGTCCTGGAAAGCAAATTCTTCAAAATGAAGCTATCTTAAACTAGAGAGTAATAAAATCATATGAGTTGGACACAACCATGAGTCTCTTTAATTAGGATACATTATTATCAAACTACCCATTTTTCATGAGGTTACTGCTTCATGATATGATAGATTAGATATATGATATTGATTGACTGGTGACGGTGATGGATAGATAGAAGACAGACAGATAGGAAGATTGTGTATTTGCATGCAGCTATAGTAGAAAGGATAATTTTATTTGTCTAGGCAGACAGATGTTGATGACTATCACTACATAAAGCTAAAAAAATGTTTATCAGTCAATCACTGTTAGAAACTTTCATTTCACACATATGTTCATTGAGGAATTTACTAGAGGGGAATTTCCCACATAATTAGATCTAGAAAGAACAATAACAGTTATAAACCAAATCTCCACATTCAAATGGGTGTGGGATAAGCAGGTCCTGGAGTGAAATTATCTCCCTGAAGGTCACCAGAGCCACAGTTAGGATAGGTAAAGTTTAAGTCAGACTTTCCAGATCCACTGTGGTTTCCATTCTAGAAGTTTATGACTATTATCAGCAATTAACAAATTGTTGTGAATGTGAAAACTAGATTTCCTCAATGGAAGCTGTGTCTGCAGATACTGACTGAAAACTGTGAACTACAGTTCTATGGAGACATCGGAGTATTGCAAGTCTAAAGGTAAATTGCCGTGTCTTGGGCTAGCTTTAGCTTCTGGATCAGTCATCTGCTGATTACTTCCCTGCTTACCTTTACCACTAGTATCCTATGGCAGATCCTATGGGATCTATTAACTTAACAGATCCACTGACCCTCACCAATCCAAATCTAAGAATGGAATCAGTCAGAAACTTAGACCCATAGAAATATTTCTTTATTGCTGAGTGCTGGTGTAAACCACAACAGATTTTAAACTTCCCTTGATCTATGTCTTTGTTCTATAAAACTATAAAACTTCATGAAATTGTTTCCATGTTAAAACATCACATTTTTGGTGACTACAATATGTGATTTCAGACCATGCTCACTCAAAATTGTACCTGAATAAGTTTTTTCTCATTCCCTTAAGGTGAGAGTTTGGGTGGTTCTTGTTATTATTTTAGTATTGTTTCTGTGTTGATTTTGTTTTGTTTCATTGGCAGGTTGTAGGAAATTCCTGGTTCATATTTGTAATGTATAAGTGTTGCACTGTTAAGAATGGGTGCTTCATTCATTCCTACTTAGAATGGGGGACAAAACAATCCCTGGATATAAAGGAAGTTAGATATCTGGGAATGAGAGAGGAGGGGAGGGCAAAGGGGGGACAGGGTCAGGTGTGGGAGGAGACAGGGGAGAAGCACAGAGAGTCAGGAAACTGAACAGAGGTGTGTAGCAGAGGGGGATAGGAAAATAGGGGTAGCTACTAGAAAGTCCCAGATGCCAGGAAAGCAAGAGGCTCCCAGGGCTCAACAGGGATGACCTTAGCTGAAATATCCAACAAAGGGGAGAGAGAAGCTGTAGAGACAATATCCAGTGGTTAGGCAGAGCCTCCAGTTGAGGAATGGAATCACCTACCCATTTCAAAAATATTAATCCAGAATTACTTCTGTCTAAAGGAAGTGCAAGGTCAAAGAGTGGAGCAAAGAGTAAAGGAAAGGCCATCCAGAGACTGCTCCATCTAGAGATTCATCTCATCTGCAGACACTAAACCAGACACTATTGCTTATGCCAAGAAACACTTGCTAACGGGAGTTTGGTATTGCTTTCCTCTGAAAGGTTCTGCCAGAGCCTGACCAACACAGATAGGGATGCTCACAGTCAAACATAGTACTGAGCAAGATGACCCCAATGAATGACTTATGGAAAGGACTGAAAGCGTTGAATGGGTTTACAACCCCATAGGAAGAACAGTACCAACCAACCAGACCCCTCAGAACTCATAGGGACTAAACCACTAACCAAAGAGTACACACAGATGGACCCATGGCTTCAGCTGTATATGTAGCAGAGGATTGCCTTATCTGGCATCAATGGGAGGGGAGGCCCATGGTCTTGTGGAGGTTCAATGCCCCAGCATAGGGGAATGATAAGGTTATGAGTTGGAAGTCTGTGTGTGGGTGGAGGAGTAACCACATAAAAGCAGGAGGGAGAGGGGATGGGATAGGGGGCTTGTGGAGGTGAAACCAGGAAGGGAAATAATGTTTGAAACGTAAATGAATAAAATAACCAATAAAAAAAAGAGTGAGTAGTAAAGATAATAAAACTTGTAACACTGGAAATGGTCAATTTTCATTTATTTCCAAGTCCATGCATTTGCAAAATTACCTTTGCAACAACTGTTTGCTTTTGTATTCTCTCATTTGTTGGTGCTCTGAGCATCTTGTATTTTTGAACTCCATATCAAGGAGTGCCACTCATATATACAGAGTAGAATAGTATGGATTTCAAGATTATTGTAAATGGTGTCATTGGGCTTGGAAGGATTTTTTTAATTCCTTATGGGTAAGAGTTTTACCTTAGCAATCAACATAATCTATCACCTGCTGGCAGAGAAGTAAAAACTGAATTTATTGAAAAAGGTAGCCTCGGCCCTGAGTATTATGAACAGTAAAGCATAGAAGAATCAGAAAAGCTCTTAAAATAAATTATATACCAGCAAATATTTTAAAAACTAAACTCTCACTTTTATATATAAACACATCTATATATTATACAAACAAAAGAAATCTCATAATTGGTTATATCGTGTACCAACTGTTATTGATCCATAACTCACTGGCAAGTATGTTTAAATTATTCATTTGTAATAAATCATACATCATTTGAGACTTAAAGATATTTCCTTTGAATCCTTTAAAGAAGAAATACAAATAGTAAGTACATGTGTTTGGCCTTTGCAAACTGTGGTGAGAGTTGTATTTACTTAATCCAAAGATTAAACTATGAAAAGAGTATAGTTTGTGTTTTATATGAAGTCAAGATGGAATGCCCTGTTCTAATTTTGTCTCCCTCTTGTAATTGACCTTTCTGATTCATAGGCAGGCAAAGTCTGAGAAAACGAAAGGGAATGAGTCTGATGGCATAAAGCACATTGCTGAATTATTGAAATATTTTACACATGTAAACAATTTAAAGAATACATTGAAAACAACCTATATTGATCATAAAGATACTCTCAATTATTGTCTTAGTCATTTAATTTGGTGTTTTATGTAGATTTAAAAACTTTTGGTACTTGGCTTATGTGATGGTTTGGCTCAGGGAGTGGCACTGTTAAGAGGTGTTGCCTTATTGGAGTAGGTATAGCCATACTGGAATAGGTGTGCTAATGTGTGTGTGGGCTTTAATACATTCATCCTACCTGCCTGGAAGCCAGTTTTCTCCTAACACTCTTCAGATGAAAGTATAGAACTCTCAGCTCCTTCTGTACCATGCCTGCCTGAACACTGGCATGCTTCTGCCTTGATGATAATGAACTGAACCTCTGAACCTTTAAGCAGGCCCCAATTAACTGTTGTCCTTATAATTGTTGCCTTGGTCATGTTGTCTTTTCACAGCTGTAAAACCCTAACTAAGATAGTTTATCAATAAAATTATACTATTTCACAAATATTTTTACTATTTCCAAAATTATATACATATATATTCATTGATCTATAATATCTTAAATAACTTCATGTGTATATATTTCACAGTCTATGTGCTTTTATATAAGGACATAGCAAGAGTGTTCAATATTTTTCACATCCCTGTGATGCTAATGGAATATTTCTCCTCTTTTTCTTCTTATTTTAATACTACTTTCTTTCTTCTCCCTTCTCATCTTCTCTCTTCTTTTAAAAATTCATCTTCATTATTAATTTATAGTGCTAGGAATAGAAGCCAGGGTCATTCTCATACTAAGCAAGGATTCTACCAATGAGATGCAATGCAACCTCTCATGTTGTTTTGAGTTCAAGAATAATGGATAAAACACATACTCTCCTATGTCTTTGTGACTTAGGTAAGACACCAAGTAGATCTGCTTAGAGGAGTTCACTGATCACTGCTAAATGAACAGCTTTTGGGGCCCTGAGTGCAGACAATTTTTAACTTCCAAAAAGGTAATCTTTTAAACAGAAAGCAATATGTCCACTCTCCTCCAGCCATGCAGTACTTATATATCTTTAATTATTTTCCAATTGATAAATAAAATGTCATGACATCTAATTACAGTTAAATGTCTCCTAGTCAGATGAGATGACTTCCTTACAGAATAAATCACAATTTACTTATTATTGTACTTAATACATTTGCTCATTTTTCTATAGTTAGGTCACCAATGCTCTTGATCTGTAATAATTTAAAAATATTCTAGGTAATGAACTTTGTTATTTTATGCTGATAATTTATTCTATCTCTGCTTTTTCATTGTTTCTCAAGGATTTAATAGTGATTTCCTCATATTTATGAGATATCATTGATTTTGTTGTGATTTTGCTAATGTATGGCGTACATAAACAGAATGGGGATACCTGCATTGTTCTATTCAGATTCCTTTATTTTTATCAACTTTTGTTTATAAGCCTGTTGCAAAACTGGGACAAAAATGTAAGGGCATTCTTGAAAACTCAATTATATATTCTATTTGAATTTGACCTAATTTCCATTCATGTTTCTTTTCTGGATTGTGACTCATTGTCAGATACCACATCACACTCCACACATCATCAAGACTTCAGAGATTTCTATTTCTAAGGTTTTTTTTTTCCACTTTTAGTCACCTCAATACTTTGGTTGAAGTTAAGTATTTTGTAGATTGTTCTCCAGTTACGATTGACTAATTATCTTCTTGTGCTTTGAGCAGCTATGTTCATAAGAGCAGTGCCTGGTCTGAGGAGGTGGATAATAGTGGAACATACAGTAAATGTAGCCATCGAAGTCAAAGATTGCTTGCTAGGTTCCCCATTACAGTTTTGGAAGTGAGTTGCCAAATTTAGCCTATAATTAAGGAAGAGAAAGGGTTAGCTCATCACTCAAAGGGTATATATATTATACATATTATATGGAATTGCATAATAAGGAAGAAATGTTCCTTTCTCATATTTGCTTATATGTCAGTAATATTTTTATGGCATTGTATACTTGGAATAATGCAATATTTGAGATATAATTTTATGCTAGCCCTAACTATATTGTTTATATTGTTTAAATTTCCTCTTGGGTTGACTCATATTTTCACATGTACCTTTCCTTTTGGAAGTATACATTAAATACATACATGCATATATTTAAGTGTGTGTGTGTGTGTGTGTATACCACTGGTAAACATTTACAAACTCATTTTTAGTTTTGACTTTTGTTACCCTACTTCACCTGGGTATCAGCTATTTCATCAAGGCCCTCAACACTGAAAACAGCTGAATAATTATTTAGGAAACAGTTTTGTATACTGATTTGAATGGTACCCAACAGCATACCACTACTACATGCTTTCTGAGTAGGCTTGATTTCAATCACTAATTTTATCACTAATACTTTTAACAATATCTAATATAATCATTTTATCTCAGTGACTCTTATTTATTCTATATAAATTGCTAAAAGTAATAATATAGTTCTCATAACATTGTTTGATGAAGCTAAATGTTCATGGAGGCACATGGTAGTATTTTGCCTATACTACAAGCATTCTTGACTATTATCATTAAATCCTAATGTAGTAATAAGGAGACATATTTGAAAAACTTATTTTGTTGTATGATCTTTTGGTTTATTCTAGAATAATATAAAATCTTTTATTATATGTTGAACTTTCTCAATATGATTGCAATTTCTTTTAAATTATATATTAAGATTGTAATTTAGATGCATAATCACTTTTGAAGAACTGTGTTTTAAATTTTGAGTTATATCTTTAGCATTGTAATGGATTCTTTTAAAACTTATGTCCTTAGTTGTCATGGATTTTCTGTGTGCTTTTTCTCAAGGCATTTCTATGTTTCTTTTGCTTTGTATTTATTTAATGTATATTATTTTATAACATTTGGATATTTTGTATTTAATTTCTGTGAGATGTGCTTATAATGCACTTACACCTATTCACACTGAAAATTTGTGTTCTCAAATAAGTTTTTTAAATTAATCATGAAATTCTATTCTTATTTTTTAAAATAAATTTTTGTCTTATTTCTGACTTCCTATGAAATGATTTGTTTTCCTTATGTTACTTTTCCATTTTATTGCATTCACAAGTAATTTCATGTTTTTATTACTTAGCTCACCTTATGTTTGACAGATATAATCAAATAGTCTAAAGTTAGCATTTCTGATTTGTTCAAGCAACATGAACATCTTTAAAGAATTCAGCAGAATCCATACTTCTCACTTTTGCTATTCACCACTCTTGCACAATATTTATCCCTTATATGTTATTAAACTTCCAAATTATAAATACTGAATATATACATATGTATATGTATATATTCATGTAACAACTATTTGACCACTTTTAATTATTCTCTGACTTTATGTTTTATACCTTAATCATTACTTTATTATTCCTTTTTGTAATTTACAGCAGAAGAATATTTCTAATAGTTTTCATAGCATAATTCAAATAACATTTTGACTGAGGGTTCATAATGATCTGCAACTTTAGGCTGAGAGGAAGTGTTTTTGGTAAGCTTTGATTTTTATGTGCATAATTTAATTAAAATTCAATATAAAAGCTTATAGCCAAATGTTTTCCATATAGTCCACATATACATTGTTAGCGTTCATTTGGAGAAACAGAAGACTAGAAGTTCACTGAGTCAGACTATTGCATAAAAAATTCCCACTCTTCTGACTTCTAAAATCATACATTGTTTATGCATATTTGCCAAGTTAATGTATAATAAAACCTAAAGAATGTGATTATGCCATCTATTTTGTTTGTCTTCTTTCACTCCACATTGTATTTGAGAGATCCATTCATGCCTCAGTATATGATAACCATTTATTCCCATTGATATCAGGCTCTCTATTTGAGAAAAACACATCAGTGTTTATTTATTCATTCTACTGTTGGAGTTTGTTATGTATTATTCAATTTTCTGTTATAGAAATATATTCATTGTGATTATGAAGGAATATTACTCAATGCAATGAAAAAGCAAATAAAGGGCATGCTACGTATTACTTTTTCTTTTTTAATACATCAATGAAAAAGCAGAATTGTGTGGATGTCAACATAGAACACAGAATATTTCATCAAATTTGGTGTTATGAGGGGAACTTAAGGATGTGCCATGGAAGAGAATAAATATTCATTAATGACTTCTACATTGAAAGGGTGCTCTCCAGCAAATGTACCTCTTTGGGATTTCTCAGAGGTATCAGTACTTAGAAGCTAGGCGTCACTGAAGTATTCTTTTTGGACTGGGTTAAAGTGGTAACTTAAGGATTCTTTGGAAAGTCAGTTGTGTTGGGTGGTGTTTTTCTGCAGCAAACACATGAACAAATGTTTTCGTGAAGTATACAGAGGTGAAAGGCTAAGGCAGTCCCGTGTAGGAATATTTTACTGAAGGAGACACAGCAGAGAGGATATTCTGCTAAAGCAAATACATGAAAAGACACGTGAAGCATTTTTCCTAACAACACACATACATTGGTCTGCCTTACAGTTGTCAAGACTTCACAGACTCGGGCCAATTGGATGCACATACTGATTCAAGATCTGTGCTGAAGCAAGACACATCCTGAGACAAGACACATGCTGAGACAAGGGATGTGGAGGACATATGATGTTTAGAGGGTATAAATTGCACTTGAAGGGGTGAAGGAGACAGAGCTTGGCTTGCTGGTACAGCTAGCTGCGCAACACTTGTGGATCTATCATCTTTGCTTCCCTGAGAGTGGCACAGCTGAGAACTTCTAGTGTTCCTGGTGGTCCCTCCTGCTAATCCAAGCAGAGGATGAGGCCTTGCTATCTCTGTGAGGTCATGTCTCCACTGTTGCTAACCTTACTCTACCCAACTGGACTCCTGATATATCCATATGGATCAAGCTGTAGCTGCCTGATAAACTCTGAACTAAACTGTCAATTTCCAGACAACACAGACAGGAGTTGCTTCAAAGAACCTTTTTAAATGGGTCCACTTCCTCTGTATCTTTTTTCCCCCAATACTCTTGTGGTGATGGGCTACAAGGGATGTTAAAGCATTTGAAAACAGTCATTAAAAATATGCCTTAAAAAAAATAAAGTTACACGAGGCCCTGTCTTGGACCAATATGTGCTTCCTTTCGTTTTGTTACTTCTGAAGAAAAAACATTCCCCCTGGATACTAGGGTTACCATGCTACCAAGTAACACACAGGCCGATGTAAGATGCTAATGTATATATGTGTTTGTAATACACATGCCGAAACCTACCTCGAGATGGTACTATTAATGCTTTCCTAGACTCCTAATGTAAATGTAAACTTAACTGAACTGAGCTGGAATTAAGAACAGAGTCACAGAATTAACTGAGGATTCTGCTTTTCAAACTTTTGAAGGCAAATCATCCCTGGATATCACTGCATTTTGTGGCAATGCTTGTTTTATGATGGCTGTGTCTGCATATTGGAGACTTCATAAAACAGCACTGGTAATTAATCAATTCAGAGAGAAACTTCTTTGAATTCTAAAATTATTTATAAGGAATTACCTCTGTGACCTCGTGTTGGGATACTTTATTAACTGTCTACATCAGGAGTCTTGCAGCTAAGAATGTTATCTGCTCTAATCCATTATCTTGTGGAAAGCGGCTGCTTCATAGTCCCATAACATTTATCAAACACATTTAATTATATGTCCATTGTCTACTCTGTCAGGACATTTTAGCTTATTTAACACTTTTGATTTTTATAAACTCCAGAGTCCGATATAGTAAGCATCTACATCTTTTCCAGTTTTCAACTTATTTGCTGACTGCCCTAGTGACCAATGTGCTATGGAAATGAAGAGTCAGCCGATGTCCAGATGCTACATAATGAGGCAAAACATCACCAGCGGTCATTAGTGTCCTTCACATTTGCCTTATTTTAAAAACATTCTTTAAAGGATTCACATATCCTACAATTTTTTTTTCTTTTTTTGGTTTTTCGAGACAGGGTTTCTCTGTGTAGTCCTGGCTGTCCTGGAACTCACTCTGTAGACCAGGCTAACCTCGAACTCTCGAACTCAGAAATCCGCCTGCCTCTGCCTCCCAAGTGCTGGGATTAAAGGCATGCGCCACCACCGCCCGGCGACAATTTTTGATTCAGTAAAAAATTAAGAAAAAACGCCAATGTTTTAGAAGATTCTCTTAACAAGAACAATCTCAGAGATCATTGAAAAGAAATAAATTGGGAATAAAGTATCTAAAATGAATTTCAGTGTTCCATATTTTTCTCCTATTTAAGTTGTTCCTAGTAAAACACTGAAGAGCATTATTATTTGTTATTATATTTATGATTTTATTATGAAATATACTCTCTACATATTCCATAGTTGTTAACGGTTCTTCTCCAGCTTGTAGTGCTTTTTTGGAAGATAGTGGAAACTTTAGGATATAACTGAAAAAAGTCCATCAAGTATAGCATATATATCTATATATCTATATATCTATATCTATATCTATATACATGCATATATATATGCTATATATGTATATATACATATATATACATATATATAGCATATATATATGCATGTATATATATATATATATAT
>NW_021604569.1:15248011-15254725 GCF_004785775.1 Grammomys surdaster | reverse complement strand
ATGTATATATATATATATATATGTGTGTGTGTGTGTGTGTGTGTGTGTGTTTGTGTGTGTGTGGTGTGTCTGTATGTATGTGTATCTGTATTTATATGTATATATACATATATATGTGTTAGATATTTTAATACAAACATAGTGTTATCATATATATATGATATATATAACATATGTATATATACATATATATGTGTATATACATATACATATACATATACACACATATATATATATATATATGTGTGTGTGTGTGTGTGTGTGTGTGTGTGATAACACTATGTCCCTAGGTCTTTTACTCACTATCTGCTTCCCACCTATAATGTGGTAAAGTTCCTCTACCAAACTCTCCTGACAGTATCTTGTTACTCTTTAATTCATGAGGCCATGATCAATGGAGCCAAAGACCAAGAAGTCTGAATTATGAGCAAAATAGCTGTTTCTTTTTTAAATTGTTACTTATGGTCCTCTTGTTAGAGGCGTGCAGAAATATTAATAATAATAATAATAATACACCAGATTCAAGACTTATATTTTTTATATTGACGTAATCACTATTAGCATATATTATAAATCAAAATAGTCTCTACTTTTCTTTCTTAAAATATTTTCCATTAAAAATTTATCAAACTTTATTTTAATAAGTTACTCCATAATTGTATAACTTCAAGTTCTCCAAGGTAGGTAGAATTACATTTAACCTGATAGATTTATGTTTCAATGATGTTAAAATTTAAATCCATTTAAAAATATACTTAATGATATTCCAAAAAATATGATAATGAATTTGGACAAAGAAATATAGTAACATATGTTTTTGAGCCATATTGGAACAATTTACCACTCAATATTATATTGAAGGTTTTCTAATTTTATGTAGAATTTTGGTTGTCCTATTTCAGTAAAAAATAAGTTAATGCTTTTGAATATTTTTCTATACTTTTAAAGTTGTATGGTATTTGAAAAATGTTTAAGACAGAACATAGAAGGCTCAAGCCTGAAGAGGAAACATCAAAAATAACAAAGTTGATAAAGTCGAATTTTTGAAGAAATGTAGAAATATGTGATGATTAGGGTTTGGAAAAGAAGTTACAAACTCAGAGTTCAGAAATATTAAAGACAATTTTTGAAGAAAGAAAATCAATTTACAGTAAATGGCTGTCAGCTTCTACACATACTGGAGCTAAATGGAGGCTTCTCATCTTTTATTTACTTGAAGTTTAAACAAGCTATACAGGAAGTAATCATGAGGCTAGCGTACAAGCCTCTAAGGCAGCAGAAAGTTTGATGTACCAGGCCTAAACCAAATGATAATTGTCCTCTTTACCTTCAAATGGCAAATCTTTGAGATAGATGATCACCCATGAAGACTCAAAAAGTAATTCACAAGCAGACATTTGAAAGATAGTTGCATAATGATTCAAGAAAGACTGTTAGAACTTAGAGAACTAACACTTGAAGAGAAAAGGTGATAAAAAATTAGATCTTAACTGTGATCTGATTAGCATTTATAAATTTCATAACTCTGCTCTAGTAGAGTTAATGAAGGTTGTTGAATATAAGAAAAATATATACTTTAATGGCTTCATTTAAAAATATCAATAGGTATGTTGCCTAACCTGTTAATAATGGAACAGAAACAGTTATTGGGCTGATTAAGTTGGTTATACCATATGAAGTAAAAATGCAATGTGACAAACATATATGATATAAATAACATATTTTTAATATATGTGTTATAGGAATTCCAGAAGGAAGTGGAACAGAAAAAGAGTGAAATACATTCAAATAAAGAGGGAATTAGACTGCAAGGATGAGAATTTTACAGTAAAAATTTATAGCAAATATGAGCATGCATATTATACTATCTATAGGATTTGTGTTTGATGAATTTAGACAATGAATCACACTAAAAGGCTGAAAATATAGGTGCAAGGAATGAATACAATTGAGTTAAGGTAGAAAAAATTAAACTCAAAGTTGGCATAAAAGAAGAAATGTAATTTTTAACCAAGTTTTTGATTCTTCAAAAGATATATCAATTACATGTTTGATTCTTTGATGTTAGATAATCAAATAATATTTTTAAGACCCTAAAATTAAATTGGGAAACTGACAAAGCAACAATGAGAAATATTAACATTTCTCCTCACTAATGTCTAATTTAGGGACTATACCATTTAAAGAAACTTGAATTTGTGGTTTGAAACCATGGTCACTCACAAAACTAAAAATATAAAATAAATAAAATAAAATAAATAGAATAATTTTTTGAAAAAGAAAGAAAATGAAGAGAGCCTATTGTCCTATTTTCTTAAAACAGAATTGTTATTTGATGTTGACTAGTATCATTTTTCTAAACTAAATTCAGTAAATGTGATGTAGGATAGAAAAACAGGGAAGTTATAAAGACTTGGAAGGGAAGAATACATAATACTCTGTAGTCTAGTTAGAGCTTGTCTCCAGCTGAAAATCAAGTATCACCACCATTCACAACACTGACTATGATAGATTTCCACTAGAGATAGTATTCCTTCTTCATTACTACACTTCAAAGGAGAATGTTATAATAAATGAGCATGCTTAAAGTCAAGTATTCATTATTTTATACATTTTCTTCATGGAAACTGATGTACTTTTCTAGATATCACACCAGAGACATCATTTACAGTGAGCAATATGTCTTCTCTTCCTTCTGTAAACTTTGTGAATCCAAGTATGGATTCAAGAACCATAGTTGGATCTTATACCATCCAAGGCAACTTCACAACTACTCTAAAATCCCACTGAAACAAATAAGAATATGAGATTCTTGGCAACCCTTTGAGCTGTAATTTGAAATCTACCAAATTGATGTATATGTCCGTTATCTACAATTAAATATAACTCTCTTGATAATCCTACTGCCACTCTCATAGTGTGCTCTACTTTCCTGATATGCCTTATTTCCTACTTCTCATAAACCCAACCCTGCTTACTTGTTTAATCTCTAGTTCTTTGTTTGCTGAGGATGCTTTGTGGTATTGGTTCAACTTGCCATTCTTTTCCAGTCATTGTTTCTACAAACATAAGTTCATAGAAAGCAAGGTCAACAAAGAACTTCTGGTGGTGTTCTGAGGCAGGAGAATCATCCTTTAAGGCCAGCATGTATACATACCAAAGGCTTTGACTAAAGAAAACCAAATCCTTTGACTTAACTGAAGTATAGGGACAAAGACAGCAGACAATCTCTCATATTCATGAAACATTGTTGTATGGTTTCAGTATTTCCTAAATGTGTATTGTTTATAATAAAGTAAATGTCTAGTCAAAAAATGTCTCTTCTATTAATTTTAATGATAATTCTTAAGTAAATGAGATAAAGAAGTCATTATTATTTACTGACAGAATAAGTTGGTAATGAGTCTACAGTCAGCACTAATGGCCACTTGTCAAGCCTGTAAATAAATCAATGACTATTAGAATGTTTTAATTTATATTCAATCTTAAATGAAATTTAAAGTTTTCCATACAGTAGACAGGAGATCAGATGTTGTGAGTCATTTGGAATAACAATAGTAGACATAAAAAACATTATCTCCCTCTACAGAGCTTCTGGGACAGATATTTTTCCTAAACATATTCTGGTTAAGGCTTAAGACACGTTTCAGCACTTAAGAATTCTCCCTTTTCTTCCAAATGACCCAGATTTGGTCACAGTAACCCTGTAAGGTGGCTTTTAGTACTTGCAACTCCAGATTTAGGTAATATGGCAACTTCTATTATCTTAAGTGAGCAACATATTCAGGTACATTACACTGGTTGCACACAGACACAAACACACACACACACACACACACACACACACACACACCACAGCATTTGAAAATAAAATGAATTCAAAAGAAAAATGAAGATTTTTCTAGAAAGACATTTTCTGGAAGTATAAAGTAATTTTATACATTAAACGATGTGCATTTGGGAGATGAAGTAGAGACCTAGTGCAATGGAAACATCCAGGAATCTCTATGAGGGTAACTAGCTCATACTTCTAGTAATGGGGGATACAGAGTATAAACTGGTCATCTTTGGTAACCAGGCAAGGCTTCCAGTAGAGAGATGTGAACACCATCCCTGCCTTAAAACCTCTACCTACAATTAGTCCTGCCAACAAGATGTACTGAGGTAAAGTTGCACAGAACTTGAGGGAGTTCTTCTGGCCTGAGATCTGGACTCATGCCACAAGAAGAAGCCCACAGCTGACACTGCCTGGAGGGCCAGGACTCAAGGGTGAGTAGCTCAGACACCCAGGAAGGAACCAAATCCCAATTGGCAAAAAACTAACTGAATGAGTGAATGAATGAATGAAGAAACAAACAAACAAACAAATAAAATAAAGAGTAAATGAAATGATTTGTAATGATACTGTGTTATAATTGTAGACTGGGCCTAACATAAAGTGTAATCATTATCAGAAAGACTTCATCCAGCAACTGATGGTAGCAAATATAGAGATGCATGGGGAACATTAGGTAGAGTGATAGGAATCCTGAAGAAGAGGGGGAAGAAGGACTGTAGGATCCAGAAAGCTCAATGACACCAAAGAGAATACCACAGAATCAATAAACCTGAGACCATAGGGGCTCACAGAGACTATACCAAAAATCAAGGAGCCTGAATGGGTCTTATCTAGGCCCTCTTCATGTATGTTGTATTTGTGTAGCTTGGTGTTCTTGTGGGATTCATATCAGTGGGATCAAGAGCTATCTATCTCTGACTCTTTTTTCCTGCTTTTGGAATGCTTTTCCTCCTATTTTGGGTTGTCTATTCTGGCCTTAATATGAGGCAGGTACCCAGTCTTATTGCAACTTGATATGCCATGTTTGCTTGATATCCATGCCTTTTCTGGAAGGGAAATGGATCTGAGGAAGCAGGGAGATACTGATGGGGAAGAACTTAGGGAGGGGAAACTGCAGTTGGGATGTAATATATGAGAGAGGAAAAATTTTTTAAAGATAACAATAAGGGAGTTCTACAGTGAGAAATTATATTATGATATTGATTTTTTATGTTGCATTGTCAACATAGAAATAATCAAGGCTGCATTATCAATTTGCCTCATAGTTTAGGACAAGGTCGCATAGCAGATTCACCTGACTTACAGCTCAGTCTCTATTTCTCCATTCTCCAACAATTGTCACTGGTTTTACTGGAACAGTTTGCACAAGAAAGGGAAAATTCTTCCTAGACTAGAAGCATTTGTACAAAACAAGCTACACTGGATTCCCCAACTGGATTTTTGTAGCCGCCCAGCATTTCCATAATTGAGCCAGAAGTAGGCAGGATACTGTGATGGTCATACATTGCTGTGCTTGAAATTATTAGTATCATCTATTGGATTATTTTACTAAGCTACCTATCAGAAATATGTGCATGCATACTTACTGTCTGCCAACAATGAGATATCATTTATAGAGGCTGTAAATAAGAACACAAGTGAATAATCAATGTGTTTGCATGGAAATTCTACCTCAAACAACTGATTCATAAATATCAAAATACTCTCCTTAGAGTGAGTAATTTTCATTAAGAAATGTGAATAGCTTTTTCTGGAGTCAGATTTACACAGCAATATAATTAAACTTACCAAAATGTGCATGGGTGTGACTGTGTGTGTGTATGTGTGTGTAGGTGTGTATATGAGTGAAAGAGACTACACGGGTAAATCTTGTTCATTGTTCTATAAATGTTAAATGCTTTTCCAAAACACTGAAATTACCTTTAAAAAACTATTATCTATATTTTGCCAATTAGTGTTATACATTTGAAATAACTTATGGAGCTAGTGGAATTGGGTCTAGATTTCTGCAACAATCCTGCATTAAACCAATCTCTCTTTGCTAGTTGGCATTGCGATACTACTTGTAAGAAAAACCCACTAAACTATAAATCATATGGAACATATATATCTGCAACTCACTGTGAGGTGATTGTTGTATATGTTGGATCCAACATGTAGTATTATATGGCTTAGAACACAGCATGGAGTCCCTTGACAACCTTAATCTCTGTGGCTCTCTACTTTCCGTAGTCAAGTCTCCTTATATTGGCTTGAATGAGAAAGCCCCACTCCCCTATAGTCTCAGATGTTTGAACAGTTGTTTCCCAGTTTGTGGCACTGTCTGGATAGATTTATAAGAGATTGCCTTGGTGAAGAATGTATATTAGAAGAAAATATGAGAGCAGACTTTGAGGTTCTAAAAGTTACACACCATTATCAATTTATTCTCTCCAATCGGCTTATAAATTGAGATGTGAACTCTTAACTGATTTACCTGCCATGATTCCCTGCCTGGATGATGATAGATTTATCATTAAAGAGTCATAAGCCAAAATTAACCTTCCTTATAAGTTGTCTTGATCATTGTGTATAATCAAAAAATAGAAAATTAAATATATTATGCCCCCCCAAAGATGTAATCATGTAAGTATTGATGACAGTTACTGGTTTTATTTACATATTCCGGGGGTAAGAGAGACAGCTTCTATGTTCTGGTTATCCAACCATGAATATTTATCTGATTTGGACTCTTAGTTTGCTGTGTTTGTGTTTCTGATTTTATGTTTCAGATCTCAAGGAGCCTGCTTATCTCTCAACTCTTTCTTGCCCTTTGATACAACTAATGAACATCTGCAGCAGGATCCAGTGCACTCCAGTTCTCATGAGGACAGACA
>NW_021604569.1:15235385-15248001 GCF_004785775.1 Grammomys surdaster | reverse complement strand
AATAAATCCAGAGTCATCCTGTGTTTGCCATTGTTTCCTAGATAAATGGAGAATTCTATAATATGACGTCATATCTTATGATATAATCATTTTGCACCACTTTGCAAAATACATCCACAAAATATCTACCCTATATATTCAAACAGAGATGGTCAAAAGCACACACTGCATGTATGATAAATCCATTATTGTCCTGATCAAACCAAAATTATTATACTAATAACCACCAACAAATGTTAAAACTCAGGACTTTTGACCCTAAACTCAAATTTCATTGTACTATGTTTATGAAGTTCTATATTAATTGAAAAGTTTGGTTATTTCAAACATTTAAATATCAGACACAGTATTAAACAGGTTTTTTTTGAAATTTATAATTTACATTCCTGATATAATTAACAAGTTCTTTGAGGCATTGTTCTATCTGAATTATCCCACAATGAAAACATTTCAAGATCATCTGATTGTTTTCTTTGACTTTGTTAATGGCACTGCTTCTGAATTTCTGTAGAGATTATAGTCCTGGTGAGCAGTGACATCACTGTGATCTCCCAAATGTAATTTTTAGAAGGATTTAGTAGATTTTTCAGGTCATGCAACTACTTTCAAATAGGCTACTTTTTGCTTAAATTAAAATTATTTTAGAAACATATTATTTCCAGCCATGTAACCTCTTACTATCTGTCTAGTGTTTGTGACAGTCCAATGTGACAGGACATTTGCAAAATCTGCTTAGTGTAAATTTGTATATGTGACGTTAATATTATTTCCACCCAATTCTATCTATGAAAAGAAAAGGATATCTCCTTTGATGTTTCTCTAAATATTTCTTAGAATATGCTAAAATTACATGGCTTAAAATATGATCTTTGTTTATAGTGGTTGAATAAAAATATATCTTCTTTTCTAAACATTTTATACAATAAATATGATGTACTTTAATAATACATTCTAGGTATAGCTTTCAAAATAATGACAGTGTATAATTGGGAGATATGTTTAAAACCTCATTTGTGATCTACAGTACTTAAAATCATAATAAATGAATTTATCATTCAAAAATAGAAGTAACTCTAACATAGTGCATTCATCAATACATTATATCCATTGCTGCTTCTATTAAACATATCAGGTTTATATTTCTATGGAATTCAAGGCTATATATGTGTAAGTTACTTTCAAAATAACCATTTATTAGGTAATTTAACCAGCCAGAAAATAATACATTCGGGGATGTTTCTCCTATGGCACACATGGTTTAAATTTTCAATGTGGAGATTAGTTTTTAAGAGAAGCTGTTGAAAATTTAATGTAGAAGGTATGACTAATCAAACAGATAGCTTTTTCCTTCTTGGAAAAAGGATATTATTCATCTTTCTGAGATGAGAAATTAGTTACTCCATTCCTAGAGGATGCCCTTTTGCTGAATCTAAGGTGTGAAAAGGTCCTTGAATTTCAACTGGCAAGAAATTCTCCAAAAACTGTTAACCCAGGAAATAAAATTCAGAAAAGACAGGAATGTTGCAGGTACTGTGGAAAATGATGAAAACCAGCAAAGGGACACAATCCAGGTAGCAGAGCATTCTGTGGGGAGCAGATAGTTTAGCTACCTGTGGTAAAGGAATCATGTTGTAACTGGGAAAAAGAGTATTCTAAAAGTTACACATACACATCAGGCTATCAAATTATTAATACAGTGGACTACAAGATACTTGGATAATTTCCAGAATCACATCATGGTAGAAGGAAAAGACCTACTAGGTTCAGGGTGACTTCTACCCCTACAAAATATTTCACGCAGTTCTAGCAACTTGCCAGAGCACTTTGCAAGATGAGAATGGATCCAAGAAAATGAATAAATCCCTGGTGGAGTGCTAAAATGTGTATATCCCTAGCCTTCTACTTATACACTTACTTCAGGGCCCAGAAATTTGTGCTGTGTGGAATCACTAGATCTCTTTGTCCTTCTTCCCAGTGTGGCCATCTTTAAAATTTTTTTTTTATTTTAAATATTTATTTGCTGTTTTAATTGGCCTCTGGAGGACAGGTCCTCAACTTAGCATCTTGAGGTACAGACTGCAAAATCAAGTTTGATAGCAAAAGTGTTGCAAAGAATTTATTCACATTTTAAAATTCATGCTATAAGTACCAAGATAAAAATGAACATTTTCTAGTGTATAAAAATAATAAAAAGGAATCAGGGTAACTCATTAAATGATTTAAAGGTAAAGTAGACTTAGAATATAACAGTATTATAAAATAACACATTGAATTTGGAACTTTATTTCACTTAAGACAAATTAGGCATAACACAAATTAAATATAATTCATCATTACTGAGATATTAACAAGTTATAAATAAAATAAATTTTAAACACTAACCTGGTATGAATTTGTTAGTGCAAATAACGATTCTCTAATTCTGAAGGAATTGTGCAAATAAATAAAAATATGGCTCTGAATATCATTTTTAGTATAAAATTAAACAACAATAAAAATAAAAATTCCTTCTAGAAATGACACTTATGTGAAGCTGTTGACTATTCCTATATTCATATTCATATACATTGATAAATATTACTAAATTCTATATTCATATGTTTACATATTCATATAGCCAAAATTTCAAAACTACTACATTGAAATTAAAAATAGTAAAATGAGCATGCCATTTTTATAATACATATTCCTATGAGGGTAATAGCAGTACATGCATGGAGTTCCAGCCATCAAGAATCATGATATTAATTCATCCTGAACTACAAAATAAGAAATGGTCTCTAAAATCTGTGTGTTTTTGTGTGTGTGTGGTGTATATGTTTCTGTTTGTATGCATGTATGAGGAGGTACCTAATAGGAGAGACAACACAGACCACTGTTAAGAAAGTCTCTTATTACTTCAAGAACATCCATTGAGGTAAGGCCTGATCCTTCACTTGACTGCAGAAAAAGAATTTTAGGCTGATCTAACTTGAGAAAGTTTCTTAATACACATAGAGTTTATTAAGAAAAATGTTAAACACATATACAAGCATAGGAGTTGAAGGAAATAAAGTCAGGAGAAGAATAAAACATTTCCAGACTCTGGCAGTAGGTTTCTCAACAGTAAATCATATTTGGTCATTTTAGCAAGAGCTAAAGGATTCTAGTTGCTTTCAAGTTAAAACTTCATGTTGCTAAGAATTTCCCTATATGGTTTCTTATAAACATTTTTACAAAAACTTGCAATTAAATAGTAACATCACATATCAAGTTTAACAATATTCAAATATCCTCAATGAACTTCTGCAGAGCTGTTAGCTCGCATTTGGGGAGGTGTGGGTACTGTTGGGCTGTTGTTGGTCCCACATGTCTGTCACCCCAGTTGGTTGGGACCTTGGCTCTGGGGAGGAGAAGTGTGGGAATTTGACTGAGTTCACTCCTTGTGGTGCCAGGTGGATGCTGTGGAGCTCCACCTGGGTGTGAAGAGATCTCAGTCTGAAGTCCCACAAGGGCAGGACTCCTAAGTGGTGGTCTCTGGGCCAAGGCGACTGACCTGGGAGACCAATGGTCTATCCTTGGGCTCCCAGATGCTGTTGGGAGCCACAGAAGAACAAAGACTTGGGGCGTACGGGTTGGTCCACAGCTGAGAGGATCAAGGGGGAGGGAAGCCCTGACAGTGCCCCGTGAGTTGAAACTCTTGGTACAGCACTCGCTTGGCTGTATCAAGACTTAGATTGGCTAGCATGGTTGAATTGGCCACCTCTGCAGCAGGAGTATGCAGCAGAAGATTAGGCAGTGGTGGTGGTGGCGATGGCTCATTAGTAAAGGGCCTTCTCCACAGTTCCCCATGGTTAGCCCCCAAAGACACGAGGAAGTTCATGGGTTTAAAAGGTTTATTTCCATGGCAGAAAGTGAATGAATCTGGCTGAACTGCCCCCCAACCCAAGGCAGACTTGACTTAAATAGGGAGGGAGGAGGGAAGAGGGTCTGAGAAAGAATGTTTTATTGGCTAGGCCCTCTGGCCTTCAGGTATCTCATTAATATGGAAATCTCTTGAGGCTGAGGCCTGTAGTCAAGCCCTGTACCTGTGGAGGGGCTGGTAGGGACATTGCCCTACATGACTGAAAGGGGCTGATCAATGGAGGTCTTTGGCCACGTGTCTGGGAGCCTGGAGTCTGGGAGCAATTGTGGTCTGGGATTTGAGTCCTGTGCTCGACCAGGAACCAAGATATTCTGTCATTGTCCCACAAACTTCTACAGAGTTAAAAGTATATTTTTATAAGTTAGATTGTGAGAAGCTCCAGAGGTCCTTGATTACAATTTTTTAAACTTGAACTACCAGCTACAGTGATTACATGGGGATTTAAAACATAGCTTTTACTTTAAATGGGGTGTCTGGCAGGATCCCTAAAAATGGAATGTTTGTCACACAGATGGAGAAAGAACTGCATGTTTAGGCCCTAAGCCTAAGTCATTATTATTTTAACATTCTTATTTGAAGAATCTTTACATGGAAGTAATATTCTTTGTGTGTTAAAATCCTTCTGAGATGTTCTTAATTGCTTTGCAATCTTGACTCAGCTGGTGAGCGGCTTCTACTCAGCCCTTAGGTGTGGGTCCACTCCCTCTTACCATGTCCTGTAATCTTTTCCTTTCTGCCTGTCTCAATTTCAGCCTCTGAGCCTTTGATTCCTTAATCTTACGGGTTGATGAAAGGTGAAAGATCCATTTTCTATTCTTTTCCCATGATAACTAAAGATGTAGACTGTACTTATCAAAAAGTCAAACTCTCAAGCTGCCTGATCCTAAAGAGACATGAGAAATATCACGCTTGATAAATACAGATTATCATTTCATAGAAATATGGTAGACCAGATGATACTACTGAAGATATCCAACCACTTAACTAGTAAAGCATACAGGAGTCTAATCCTAAGATTACCAAGATCTTTTTATTATGAGATTTCTGATAATAATAATGTTAGAAAATCACTAAAAATTAAGGCATAATGTGGCAGATGTTTATTTTTAGTTTACAAATTTTGAACAACTGAGGACCCAACAGCTCAGTGGTTAGAAATAACTTTTAAAATTACACACGTTTCCTTTTGTTGCTCTGAGAATATTATGATCCTTCAGGTCAAACGCCTCTTCTCTGAAGAAACAGTATATGTCCTTAGTTTCTGAGCTCTCTCGAGTCCATGGATTTCATTTTATTTTCTAATTGAATGTTGTATATTTAAGCATTTTATTTGTAGGTGTTTTTATGTGAGTCAGTTCAATTAAATATGTACTACCAGCCCATAGCTTTTATTTTTTATGTTAGTAATATTTGCTGAGAGAAGTACTAATTTCAATTCAGTGAAATTAACCGTTTTAATATTTGTTTTCTCTAAATTTTAATTTAAGATCCTATTTAAAAAGTCATATTTGTACCAGTTTTTGAAGGAATTTTTCTGATTTTTTTTACAGCTCAATAGGTTGAATGTCTATGATTTATCTCTACTTGATAATTTTGTATGCTTGAGATAAAAGTCATGGTTTGTTCTTTTTCCAAGGACTCAGCACTTTAAAGATTACATTAAAATTCAGTGAAGTGTCTGCCTTAAACTGGGAAATCAAACAATGATGGGCTCATGTCAGCACTGCTTATTCTGTTTCACTGGTGACTGTGTCCAATTTGCACCCATATCAGACAGTCTTCCTTATTTTAGCTTTGCAGAAATTGGTGATATGCATGAGTTTGTCTTTACACTGATTTCATTCTTAGTGTTGCTTCTTGTATATCCTCATTTTTATGTATTTTAAAGAATAACCTCATTGAGATAAACTAGGAATCAATGTGAACTGATAATTGAACTGCAGGAAACTTGAATTTCAGTATTGTAATTTGAATGTGTGAGCATAAAGTTTTGTGCTATTATCCGTCTACATTTTCTGAGTGATGTCTCTGGTCTTCACTAGTTGTCTGGGTATATGCCCAGTTGTGGTACAGCTGGGTCCTCAGATAATACTATGCCCAACTTTCTGAGGAACCACCAGATTGATTTTGAAAGTGGTTGTACCAGCTTGCAATCCCAACAATGGAGTCGTGTTCCTCTTTCTCCACATCCTCACAGGATCTGTTGTCACCTGAATTTTTATTCTTAGCCATTCTGACTGATACAAGGTGGAATCTCAGGATTGTTTTGATTTACATTTCCCTGATGACTAAGGATGTTGAACATTTCTTTAGGTGCTTCTAGACCATTAGATATTCCTCAGTTAAGAACTCTTTGTTTAGCTCTGTACCTCATTTTTAATAGGGTTATATGATTTTTCTGGAGTCTAACTTCTTAAGTTCTTTGTATATATTGGATATTAGCCATCTATTAGATGTAGAATTGGTAAAGATCCTTTCCCAATCTGTTGGTTGCAGTTTTGTCCTATTGACAGTGTCCTTTGCCTTACAAAAGCTTTTCAATTTATGAGATTCCATTTGTTGATTGTTGATCTTAGAGGATAAGTAGTAAATGGTGTCCTGTTCTTTCTAGTTTATGTTTATGTTCACACTAGTTATTTTCTACTCAACTAATGAGATTCCTGTAAATGAATAGCATAACAAAGAATTGCCTCTTCTCATTTATATTTGTTAATACTAATGCTGTTTTAAAGAAATTATATAATTTGAAGTCAAATTTAGTATAGACTACATAATGAATATGTGTAATTTTGTGATCTCTAATAAGGCATTTTCATTAATTTCTGAATCAGTCATGTGGCTTAATTTTTTGGAACCTCTGCAGTTTCAGTTCTTTGAGAGATAAATGCTGTTAGTGCTTTGAATGAACAAATGTGATGAATAATTTCATCACATTTATTTACGTTATCACCTATACGTTTTTGGATATTAGAAACTGTTTTATATATAAAGTACCCCAAATATAATTTTGTAATTGAAAAATAGACAAATAAATATTCAGGCCAAATAAAAAATTATGCACCAATTGGACTGGTGCACCGGGACCAGCATATCTATTTCTCCTGTGCTCAATCTCCTGGTAAGACTTGTCTCTCTATGTAATTGCCATGTCAGTATTTTGCCTTTAGGTCTGAAAGGAAAAGAACTTTCTCAAAATTTGACCCCTCAGAACTGAGAAATCAAGTTCTGTTGATCTATGTGATTGGGTTTTAGTGTTGTTGTTGTTGAGTGTTTTTGTCTTTTTCTTCTTCTCTTTCTCTTGTTTTCTCCCCTGCTTCCTTCCTGTACCATACCATTGCATACTGACTAATATATGGCCTTCCTCTAGACCATGCTACCATGTTGAGTCCTCTAAGCCCAATACAATAGAAAGGAAAATGGAAAATAAAAACTAATAATCAAGCAAGGTTTAAAAAATATTTTTTCTTTTCCTTTTATATCATTAGTGGAGGTATCATCCATTGCTTTTTAATTTTTTATTAATCATTTTATTTGTTTGCATTTCAAAAGTTATCTGCCTTCCCAGTTTCTCCTCCAAAATCCCCCTATTTCAACCCCTCTTCATCTTGCTGTTATGAGGCTGCTCCCCTACCAATCCATCTACTCTTACCTCACTGCCCTAATGTTCCCCTGTTTCCCTATGCTGGAGCATCAAGCCTTCACAGGACCAAGGTCCTCCCATTCCATTGATGCCAGATGTGGCCATCCTCTCCTACACATGCAGCTGGAGCTGTGTGTATTCTTATGTTGGTGGTTCAGTCCCTGGGAGCTCTGGGGTGTCTGGTTGGTAGATACTGTTGTTCTTCCTATCCATCCCTTAAGCACTAAGCTGGACAGCTCTCCTTGCTGTAAGCAAGTATTCAGAAAAGCCTGAGACAGTTTTTTAAAAGACAAATTCGTTTTAGATGCATTTCTTTTTGTTCATTTTTGAGACATCCCAAACTATTGTTCACTGATAATGTTCATATATTCTCTTTCATGTTTAAAGCATACCAAATAGATGTTTTATCTTGCATCTCATAAATTCAGGATTTGGTTATTTTTTAAAAGGCTAACTTATAGCTCCTGCTGAGTGTCACAATTATCTTTATATCTTGTATATTGAAGTTAATTAATATATTCTATATGTTTTCTGTTGCAATACTTTTAAGAATGGTTTAAGGAGTATGCATTTTAGTTTTTCATCAATTAGTCACACATGGAAATGCTAACTTGGAAACAGTTTACACTAAAGTGTTTATTTTGATTGTCTATAATTTTACTATCTGTTTACAAAATGTAAACACCATGGATATGTGCTCTATACTTTTTTAAAGGGCATGACTTGGAGGATTATTTTTCAGAAGAGTTCATTCACCCTTCTTCACTCAAGGAAAAGTCTGAAATTGATGAGTCTTCCAGATGTCACTGAGTGAGATTTCTATATATCTTATTTTGAAAGGAATCTCACTTCTCCTGAAGGACATGGCTCAGTCCACATGAAAATTCTCTATAGGCTCTCCATTGCAACACTGGCTCACACTTATGAAAATGAGTGACCTTATGCACTTAACATTCTTGTAGTGTTTTGAAGTGATCTTTAGAAGCCTTTTGACATTGGTCAGTTTTCCTCACCTTTTTCTCTTTATTCTTGTTAAAATCTTCTGAGTTCGGTTCATGTTTGCAAATGAAAAAAACCTCTGAATTTTTCAATATATTTATATATATATTTAATATTATATATAAATTTCTATTTATTTTAGTATTTATTACTATTAAAATACTATTATATGTGTTTCTATTATTGATATTTAACTTTACTAGCATTTTGAGAGGAAACCTTTAATTAATTGATTGATTGATTGATTAAGTTTTAAAAGATTTTTTTTTAATTTTATGTGTATGAGTACACTGTTGAATTTTTCAGACACACCAAAAGAGGGTATCAGGTACCATTACAGGTCGTTGTGAGCCATCATGTAGTTGTTGGGAATTGAACTCAGGACCTCTCCAAGAATAGTCAGTGCTCTTAAATGCTGAGCCATCTCACCAGCCCCAATTAATATATATATCTTTTCAGATTTCCCCAGTTCAATAAAAGAGAATGAAATTTCTATTTGTTTTGATATGCAAATGTGTATTTGTAAATACATCAAATTGATGTCATGTTCAACATTGTCCAATCATGTGTATTTTTCTGAACTTGTGATACCATTTTGTCAATTATTATTACAGTAAATGTTTTCCTTTCTTCATTAATTATACTTTTATTTATATTTTAATTTATGGTATGTATATGAATCACAATAACTTATTTTTAATATAATCTTGTTTTAAAATTAAGTCCTGATGACATGATCATGGTATAGCATCCTCTTCTTTTTTGTCTTCAGTATACTGATTTTAGTGTACATTTATATTTAGTTGGAAAAATAGGTTTTTAAAAAACATTGTTTGAAAGTTCCTCTCATTACTCTGTTTTCACTTAGTTAACATTAATTAAAATTCCCAACATAGATGTGTACTAATCAGGTGTTATGTTCTAATGTTATATTTTCATATTATAACTATCATTACACTATTATTTAAAGCATAAATATTAATGAAGAATTTCAGGCATTATGTTCTTTTTAGACATTATCATGCTTTTTTTTGCAATCTACACACAAACTTATTACACCTTTTATATAAAAATTTAAAGCCAAAAGTACTATCACTAGTTATTATTACCATTTTCTCTTTTACTATTAATAAAATGTCACATGTACACTTCTACCAATTAAGAGTACTACACAAAATAGAGTGAAAGAAGTCTCCATTCCAAGGTTCACATAAACCTTTACTAGGCAATCAGAGTGGCATTTCTCTCTACTGTTCTCAGGAAATGTGACTCATTTGTCATGTTGGTTCGACTATTCTAAAATAAGGTCAAAGCCTTTGTAATGTTTACTTTACATTTGGTAGAATGAAGAAAATTGAAATATTCAGGCTGAGTGTTCACAGAGCTTCAGAGTATGTTAGGAAGTGAGCAATAAGCAGACTTGCTTTTCAGATTTTGAGTTTATGATATACGCCAAAGGGGAGTACTTCTGATATACAAGAAAGAACAATTAAGCCTTGGACACATCCTTTATAATCTCAAATATAGAGTCAACATAAATGATTTCTATCTTGTAGAAAATGTTACTGCGGTTACATGAGAATTCAAATAAATGTTTAAGCACTATCTAAACCTGTTGCTGTTTTAAAATACAGAATACAGTAAATTCTGTTTCTAAATAATTTTTCTGCATATGATCTTTTCAGTACCCCTCATCCTTATAGCAGTCTTGTAAATAAAAGTAATATGTTCTCCAAAAATTTAAAGATCAGAACATAGAGGAAAAAATTTGGAAAACAATTGGATACTGTTAATAAAAGACTTAAATCTCAGTGTTGAAACAAGAATACTATCTATAACCTGAATATATTCTTTGTGGATAGGGTACATAGACACCTGTGTGTGGGAGCCAAACATATGTACACACACACATGCACACATATACACACAGACACATGGATACATATACATGTATATATAAATGTGTATGCACATACATATACATGCATACATTCATGACTAACACTTTGTTAATTAAGTTTAGAATTTCATTGTTTTATGTGATTAATTAATTGCACAGATAAGCTTGTGGAAGGTTATTTTAAACTGCTTTAAACAAGGAAGTTGGTCTGGTGCTGCTATGTAATAAAATGCAAATTGCTTGCCCCACTATCTGGTTGTCCTTAAAAAGAGAATTCTCACCTACATTAGGTTTTGTTGTGTGAACCTTGCTCCCCAAGTTAATTCCTTAATAAAAGGCTAAAGCCTATGATTGGGCATTAATTAAAGGTAGATGGGTTTTCAATTACCTGGCTGGGGTCTCAGGTAGAGACAGAGTAGGAGACAAAAGGGCAAAGAGAAGAGAAGAGACAAGAAAAAAAGAGACCAAGAGAGGAAATTGTTGCCTCGAGAGGAGATAGACCAAGAGCATGTGGCCAGGAGAAACAGCAAGTAACAGTGGATATATGATTGGGATATAAGTTAGAATAGCTCCAAAACATGATCAATCTAAGTCTATGGTTTGTAAATAAATTACCAGGATTGTGTGTTTCCTATACAGACATGCTAGAACTTATAATCTCTTTTACAGATAGAAATTAAAAATTTTTATTCAAGTCATGAGTTTAATAAGTAGAATGAAATGGGATAAATCAAGAAACATATAATATAATGATCTGGCTTTCCCATCACTTTCTCTTGCCTTCTTTATTTTCACATATCAGCTTAGAACTGCTGGTTCTTTATACCTATTTCTCCAATATCGTGCTTCATCTCTAAAAATATTGTGCACTTGTAATGGAAATATGCTTAAACCTGTGTTTTGCTCCATGAAACTGCCTCTGCTCTCACCTCAGTGTTTTATTGTCATATTACTCTTTTATTTTCATGCATACTAATTCTGTAGATCATTAAATATACCTGCTCTTATATATATCTTTTGTGAGCACATGCTGTAAGTACTTTGATTTGTCATCTCTTTTCTTATTTTATGCAATAAATTTCATAATTGTTTTCTTATATTTTTCTTCAATAAGAATGATAGAGGAGCTTTTGGGCTGGAGCATACACAGAGTTGGTCTGCTCCTGTCCTGTAGAGAAACTGAATCCTGAGTCATCAAGGAGCCACTGCACTCAGAGCAGCTGGTAAGAACTCCATCTCACTCCCTAAGCCCCAGAGATACATCTGGGAGCCAGGGACATTCAGGGCACAGCAGCTATCCAAACCCTGCCCCTCTGGAATTCCACTTCCCTTCCGCCCCTGCCTGGTCCTTTGGGCTGGTGCAGACAGAGAATTGGTCTGCTCCTGTCCTGTGGAGAAACTGAATTCCGAGTCATCCTAGAAGAGCCACTACACTCAGAGCAGCCAGTAAGAACTCCATCTCACTCCCTAAGCATCAGAGATACATCTGGGAGCCAGGGACATTCAGGCACAACAGCTACCCAAACCCCGCCCCTCCAGAATTCCACTTCCCTTCCACCCCTGCCTGGTCCTTTGGGCTGGAGCAGACACAGAGTCGGTCTGCTCCTGTCCTGTGGAGAAACTGAATCCTGAGTCATCAAGGAGCCACTGCACTCAGAGCAGCTGGTAAGAACTCCACCTCACTCCCTAAGTCCCAGAGATACATCTGGGAGACAGGGACATTAAGTGCACAGCAGCTACCCAAACCCCGCCCCTCTGGAATTCCACTTCCCTTCCGCCCCTGCCTGGTCCTTTGGGCTGGAGCAGACACAGAGTCAGTCTGCTCCTGTCCTGTGGAGAAACTGAATCCTGAGTCATCGAGGAGCCACTGCACTCAGAGCAGAAGGATTTCCAGATCCAAGAGGTGGCCTGAGTTCCAGGAGTTCTTCCACCCAGGAGATTAGGAGCATAAGACCACAGAGACATCTGGACTCCGAGGAGCTCTGCAATAAGCAAGATAACTGGAAATACAGATTCCAGTCTTACACAGTGAGAGCAGGTACCACTAGAGTTAACCAGATGGTGAAAGTCAAGCGCAAAAACATAAGCAACAGAAACCAAAGTTTCTTGGCATCATCAGTGCCCAGTTCTCCCAATATAGCAAGCCCTGAACACCCCATCACACCTGAAAAGC
>NW_021604569.1:15171090-15230385 GCF_004785775.1 Grammomys surdaster | reverse complement strand
TATGGTCACTTGATCTTTGACAAAGGAGCTAAAACTGTCCAGTGGAAAAAGGACAGCATTTTCAACAAATGGTGCTGGTTCAACTGGAGGACAACATGTAGAAGAATGAAAATTGATCCATTCTTATCCCCTTGTACGAAGCTCAAGTCTAAGTGGATAAAGGACCTCCACATAAAACCAGATACACTGAAACTAATAGAAGAGAAGGTGGGGAAGAGCCTTGAATACTTGGGCACAGGGGAAAAGTTCCTGAACAGAACTCCAATGGCATATGCTCTAAGATCAAGAATTGACAAATGGGACTTCATAAAATTGCAAAGTTTCTGTAAGGCAAAGGACACTGTCAATAGGACAAAACGACAACCAACAAATTGAGAAAAGATCTTTTCCAATCCTTCATCTGATAGAGGGCTAATATCCAATATATACAAAGAACTCAAGAAATTAGACTCCAGACAACCAAATTACCCTATTAAAAAATGGGGTATAGAGCTTAACAAAGAATTTTCAACGGAAGAAACTCGAATGGCTGAGAAGCACCTAAAGAAATGTTCAGCATCCTTAGTTGTCAGGGAAATGCAAATCAAAACAACCCTGAGATTCCATCTCACACCAGTCAGAATGACTAAGATTAAAAACTCAGGTGATAGTAGATGCTGGCGAGGGTGCAGAGAAAGAGGAACACTCCTCCATTGTTGGTAGGACTGCAAGATGGTGCAACCACTTTGGAAATCAGTGTGGCTGTTCCTCAGAAAATTGGACATAGCATTACCTGAGGATCCAGCTATACCACTCCTAGGCATATACCCAGAAGATGCTCAAACATATAACAATGACATATGCTCAACTATGTTCATAGCAGCCTTGTTTATAATATCCAGGAGCTGAAAAGAACCCAGATGTCCTTCAACTGAGGTATGGATTCAAAAAATGTGGTATATTTACACAATGGAGTATTACTCAGCTATTAAAAACAATGAATTTGAGAGGTTCCTAGGTAAATGGATGGAACTAGAAATTATCATCCTGAGTGAGGTAAGCCAATCACAAAAGAACACACATGGTATTCACTCACTGATTATTGGATAGTAGCCCAGAACCTTGAAATGCCCAAGATGCAACTCACAGGCCACATGAAGCCCATAAAGAAGGAAGACCAAGTGGGGGTGATTTGGTCCTTCTTAGAAGGAGCAACAAATTACTCAAGGGAGCAAATATGGAGACAAAGTGAGGGACAGAAACTGAAGGAGGGGCCGTTTCAAGACCACTCCACCTGAGTATCTATCCCATGTGCAATCACCAAAGGTAGAGGCTGATGTGGAAATCAGGAAGTGCATGCTGATAAGTGCCTGATATGGATATCTCCTCAGAGGTCTTCAAGAGTCTGACATACTCAGAGACAGATGCTCACAACTAGCCATTGAACTGATCATGGGGTTCTCAATAGAGGAGTTAGAGTGAAGACTGAAGGAGAGCTGAAAGGATTTGCAGCACCATGAGGAGAGCAACAATACCAACCAACCACAGCTCCCAGGGTCTAAACCACCAGCCTGGGAGCACTTAGGGAGGTATCCAGTGCTTCAGTTGAATATGTAAGAGTGGAGGGCCCTGCTTGGCATAGGTGGAAGAAGAGAACCTTGACCTCATGAAGGCTGGATGCCCCAGGGGGTGGGAATTTTGAGGGTTGGGAGGTGGGAGTGTGTGGGGGGTATATAGAGGTTATATCCACAGAGAAGAAGGAGGAGGGGTGAGGAGATAGGGGGTTCCTGGGTGGATGGGGGGGTGGGGTAAGGGGACAACATAGGAAATGTAAATAAAACATCCAAGAAAAAAAAGAAAAAAGAAGAATGATATAGGAGCTAAAATAACCAAGAATAACACTTGTAAAAAGTAATTCAATTGTTTTTAGCCATGTTCTGTCTCAAGAGCAAAGGTTTAAATGTATAATACATGTGAACTGATCTGTGATGTTACTTCATTTATGAACTCTCTTGATTATGAGTGAACTACAGATCATCAGACTTTATCCAGATGTCACCTCCTGTTACTTTTTGTTGCTGTGATCCTAGGTCTTTGAGCTATCATCTCCCACTGCACATTCAGGGTCCATGTTATCTATACATGTCTAGTAATATGAGATCTCGGTATTCTTAATAATACTTGTTGGAAAGCCTATATGTGAGTTTGATAAAAATCTGTATTTTAATATAAATCACTTTATTTCATGGGCATGTTTATGCTGTGTGTTATATGTAAAAGTGGATCACTTTGCTTTGCCTACCAAATTAGGATTATTGTAGGATTATTCAAAAGAGATAGAAATATATATTGCAAAGGCCACACTTTAAACAGAAGAACAAGGTTTAAAAGAAACATCAGAGATTCCTCAAGGTAAACAAGGTTTTAAAATGAACTTATCTGAACACAAATAAAAAGTGTATTATAATCACTAAATATGGAACAGTTGATGTTTAATTGGCTCAATTGAATTACCTCAAATGTATTGGTTGTATTGCTAAATATAAGAAGTCATTAAGGATTTGTATGTGAATTTGAGTGTGAGTCATGAATACCAGTTACTTTCTCTGGAAAGCTTGATTTGATAGTTTAAACACTGTGAATACATCAGGTGCTAACTAAACATAGATAAGTTTCTAACCAGATGTGCACCTATTCTGCTACTAACTTAATTCTTAGCACAACTGCACATACAATTTTAAGCCAGATGAATGAATTTTTATTCAAATTGATGCTTAACCTTTTTTAAAAAGTCCTTGTCATCTGTTTCTACATTTTGATTGCTTTGATTACTGAAGAAGCACGGTTTTGTATGATAGAAATGAGACCAGGTGGACATTTTCTACATTACTTTGCTCTGACTTTGTACTCTGTCCGGGAATTCATCTTTCCCTAGGAGGCTGTAATGTTTTACTAAGCTCTGCCTACTCTGAAATTTTCTATATTTCCTTGCACTTTCCAAGATAAACATCAAGGTTATCTTGGTTCTAAGAGAGTGTGCCTATGAATGTTACTCCTTAGTAAACAGTCATCTACAAGTTGAGTTAAAATGTGGTATTTGACTTCACAAATACACATTTAAGTAAATATGTGTTCTTAACACTAAGAGTTTGAAGGAACCCAGTCCATTGCCATTACAGAAAACAATGATTTACTAATGCTTTGAGTTCTTTAGAGGGTATCTTCTTTACTTCACATACAAGGTGACTTTAAACCTTATCTGAGGAGAAACAAACAAAATCAGTTTCTGTGGAGTTACAAGTACAGTCATAGGAAAACTGACAGCTGACCCATTTTTACTGGCTTAAAATATAGAATTTATATTGAAGCAAATTGAGATGGATACTTTTCCAAATTCTTTCCCAAGAAATGAGACTGTAAAGTCTGAAACAAAACAGAACTCCAAAAAACTGTCCTTAAATAAATAAGTATAATATTTACCTTTCCTGCTATTGATTCTTTTTTTAATTGTGTGTGTGTGTGGGGGGGAATGAGACAAAGACACACACGCATACACAGAGAAAGAGAGAGAGAAAGAGAGATAGAGATAGAGAGAGAGAGAGAGAGAGAGAGAGAGAGAGAGAGAGAGAACTTATAATCCCCTAAGCAAGAGCTAGTGAACCATATGTGGGATAATTGCACTTCCACAGGAAAGGATATATTTGTGTCTCTGTGTTAGAAAAAAATCATACTAGGTGCATATCAAAATAAATGTCTGCATATGCTAAATAAGAGAGGCTCTCTCCATTGGTAAAGGGAAATGTTTCAATATCATCTTCCTCAACAACTAATTTGCTGAATGAAAAGATAACATGTGGCCTGGAATTTTCTTACTTTTTCATCCAAATCCAAGAGCACAAGGGCAAAATCCTGTAGACAATGTGAAAGCTTACATCTCAGCCTGGGAATCAATGTTAAAAAGAAACTGCGTTCCCCCCCCCCCAAACGTAAACCATCACTTCTATTGTGCATGTCATGGAGATGTGCCAGAGCCACATCTCTAAGAGGCTTAAATAACTTCCCATGTTAGTTTTGTGTCCTGAGCATTTGCCACTGCAAAAATTTATTTTATTCTCCTCTATTGGATTCTTCTTGTGGAAAGTAACACAGTTGCTTATTAGTATAATTTCTCCTTTGAAGATAGCGAAATTAAAGATCTGGCTAAGACAACTCTCCAGAAATCTGCAGTTAAGCAGTAAAAGACGAATTTGTGTATGTGTCAGTATTTCTTCATCTTCTTTCAATGACACAAACAAAAGTAAACTAATGACCCACTATGTGAATGTATTAGGCAACATAACATGTCTCTGACTACACAGTTTTGAAATAATCCTTTTGTTTTTAACAGGACAGTCCCAGTGATGAAGGTCAAAAATGGGGCAAATCTTGCTTTATGTATCTCTTATTCCACAGTCCAGTATCACTTCAATTTAGCTTGGGTAGGCATTGCCAAGATGGCAAATGATGTTTCCTGACAGCTTGGAATTGCTCCTGTAGAGTGGGAAGGCTTGCTTGTGGATGCAGGACCAACAGCAATCTCACTAATGATGGAAGTCTTTGATTTTTAAATTTAACCTAGATTCTTGCAGAGCAAATATCCATAAATAAACAGGAAGAGGTATGTGGTATGTCATTAGCCATACTCCCCTATATAGAGGATCATTCATAACATTCCCTCTCAACAATTCAAATCAGTCATAAGACAATCTTGGAATATAAGGGCTGTCCATGTATTAACAGGAGAGACATGAAATGACATAATGGATTTGTAAGCATCAATATTTTATCAATTCATTAGTATTCACTACTTTATTTACTCTTTTTCATTAATGAATGAATTATTTTACTGTATATCCTGGACAAAGCTTCTCCTTCTTCCTCTACTTCCAGTCTCTCTTTCTTCCATCCTCTCCCCATCCCCTCTCCTTTTCTCCCCAGAGAATGAGAGGCCTCCCATAGATATCAACTCATCTGGCCATATTAAGATGCAGTAGGACTAGGCACATCTTCTTCTATTAAGACTTGACAGGGCAGCTCACTTAGGAGAAAGGCATCCAAAAGCAGGCAACAGAGTCATAGACATTCCCTGTTCCTGCTGTTAGAGGTCCCACAACAAGCTTCACATCTGTTACATATGTGCAGAGGGTTTAGGTCCATACTATGCATATACTCTAGTTAGTGATTAGTATCTACGAACTCCTATAGGCTAAGTTTAGTTTGTTCTGTAGGTTTTCTTGTATCATCCTTGATCTATCTGGCTCCTTGAATCCTTTATCACCCTTGTCTCTGGTATTCTCCGAACATGCCTAATGTTTGGATGTGGGTTTCTGTATACAGCTGTTTACATCAGCTGCTAGGTCAAGCCCCACAGATGACAGTCATGCTAGGCTCCTGTCTAAAAGTATAGCAAAATGTCTTTAAAAGTCAGAGATGGTTTCTTTCTCATGATATGGATCTCAAGGTAGGCCAGACATCAGTTAGGAGTTCTCTCAATTTCTGTTCCATTTTTATCATTGTATATCTTATAGACAGGACAAATTGTGGGTCAAAGATTTTGTGGTTGTGTTGATGTTTCCATTTCTCAATTAGAAATGTTGCCTGTTTACAGGAGAGGGCCATTTCATACTCCATATTCCCTGTAACTAGGAGTCTTAGATAGGGCCATCCTCATAGAAGCTTAGGAATTTCCCTTGTCCTAGATTTCAAGCTTGTCTGAGAGATGCCCCCTCGCTTACCAATTCTAGTCCACAGGTATCTGTTCTATTTCCCCTTCTCAGTGAGATTTATACATCCTCCCTTTGGCCCTCCTTGTTACTTAGATTCCTTGAGTCTGTGGATTGAAACATGGCTAACTGATCTCTGAAATATATAAATAACTCAATAAATTAGATACCAACAAATCTAATAACCCATTAAAATGGAGGACAGAGCTAAACCAGAAGTCTCTACTGATGAATCTCTAATGGCTGTGAATTACTTTTAAAATGTTCAACATCCTTAGCCATTAGGGAAATGACAACCAAATGACCCTCAGATTTCATCTTACATATGTCAGAATGGCTAATATAAAAATGTAAGTGATATCATATGCTGGTGAGGATGTGGAGCAAGAAAAATCCCCCTCCATTGCTGCTGGGAGTGCAAACTTGTACAATCCCTTGGGAAATTTGGTAGTTTCTCAGAAAATTGGTTATAATTCTACCTCAAACTTTTTGGGTGTTTACCACTCCTGGGCATCTATACAAAAGATGCTGCAACATACCACATTGATACTGCTCAACTACGCTCATTGCAGCTGTCTTCATAATAGCAAGAAACTGGAAACAACCAAGATATCTGTTATGCATAGCCCAGACCTTGTATTTTGATATGAATTCCCCTTTCCTGTGAAGGGCTGCAGAGGAGGTGTGAGTCGTTACACAGGTGAATTCTAGTGAACCTCTGCCCATCTTAATTTGTAGAATAAAGGCTGGAGCCAGTGGTTGGGCAGAAGGGGAGGTGGAGAAATAAAGGTTGGTGGAAGAGAGAAGAGAGGAGGATTGGAGGAAGACAACGGAGGAGGAAAATGATGTAGGAGAGAACGACTGGGAAGCAGGAGGTAGAAGGACAGAAGCAGGGTCTGGAAAAATCCTCAAGTAATAAGGGTGTCATAGCTAGGAAACAGAGTAGTGTAGGAGTATCTGCACAATTTAGGCTTACAGAATATATTGATAATTACTGAGTTGTGTTTTCATTTAGTGGTCATATTTGGGTTGGAGGTTTAAATATCTCCCACTACAGATATCCTTTAATTTAAAAATGGGAAAACATATGGTACAGTTACAAAATGGAATATTACTCAGCTCATCATGAAATTACTCATCATGAAATGGATGGCAAATGGATGGAACTAAGAAGGATCTTCAGCAGTGAGATA
This sequence comes from Grammomys surdaster, assembly GCF_004785775.1. Lineage (NCBI taxonomy): Eukaryota > Metazoa > Chordata > Mammalia > Rodentia > Muridae > Grammomys > Grammomys surdaster. The sequence continues at coordinate 15,223,451 of NW_021604569.1, read as the reverse complement.
ACCCAGACCCAGAAACACAAACATGGCATATACTCACTTGTAAGTGTATATTCACCCTTCAGTATAGTTTATTTACTCTTAAGGAAGTTGAATTTCTATAAGTTGTTTAATACTCAAGTTTTTATACAAAGTTAGTGTGCTCTGAAAGATGACACAGATGACTTAATTCAGATGATAATCAATCTTAATTAACTTGCTGTACTCACGCATGTCAGTTGTACCTACTCTATATATCACACCCAACTACATCTCTATCCATCCCATCTATGAATAGCAATTCTAAAATAGGGTTTCTTCTTCTTTTTTGACCATATGCTAGAAAGCTTGTCATTTTACAGTCTATTCACCACATGCCCTATCCATACCTTCTTCTATAGTAATGCAATCCTTACATAGTTATGCATTCCTTCCATAGGAGCCTATGCTTTATCCTTTGAAAGCTCTCCCACAGTCCCCTGATCAACAATAAAGCTTTTTTTTTTGGTTACATGAAACATCCACACCTTTCAAAACTCATTTTATTTTGATGGATTGCTTAAGTTTCTGAAACCATAACTCAATCCTCCTTTCTGCCTTAACCTCAATGACTAAATAACCACGACCTCTGTGTATTTAAATATCTTTGATTCATGATATTTTGTATCCTATTTTAAAGAATACATAATATTTGTTGTAAGCTAGAATTGATGCTAAGTACTATCAGATAGTATCAATGACTTCTTGTTTCAAAACTAATCTGAAGATAAATTCTAAATGTATCCTAAATAAAAAAATATACATTTGTTCAATTTGCTATCAATTCCAAAAAAAGACATTGATCCTTTCCTGCTACTTGTTATTCCACAGCCATTGCTTTTCATGTCTTTATTTAGAAAGTAAAGTTGCCTCAACCTCTCTCTATTTATTTGAGATCTGTTATTTCCACTAGAAATACTATTCTATTATTTTCCTGGTTGAGGGCTTCCACTAGGGAAGTGTTGTCTTCAATTTCTAGTGATCAGTTTTCTATATTGGGTGCTGGGGTCTCTGCTTTTACAAGGGCTACCGATGCATGTACCTTGTTTTCCAGCTCCCATATCGATATGATTTTCAGATTGTTCTCTGCTGCCCTCTCAAAAAACACTATAACTAAGACTTAAGTGAAATTAAATTTTATTCAATCTGTTGTTTAAAAGGGATTTTTCAACCTTATATGATCTAGAATAATCTAGTACAACTGTGAGAAATAATATAGACTGGGTTAGTTGAGGTGAGCAACATTGTTTCCCATGCTGGGGGCTTGGAATGAATAAAAAAGTGAAAAAGAGAAAGTGACCTGAATAGTCAAATCTGCTGTTTTGTGCTTCCCAAGTATAGAAACCACATGATGCTCTCTTGACATTCTTCTATGAGATGTATCATGACCTGTTAGCCAAAATAACCTCTATTCAGGTATTTTACCACAAGAAGGAAACACATAACACATGTAGACACTGTGTCATTATTGGTGAATTCCTTATCTGATTTAGTTTTTCATCTGTAAGTCCTAATTTTGCCTTCTTGGTCATCCAATACTGAATAGCCCCAATATAGAAGAAAAATGTAATACTGCTTTGAAAATTTAAAGTATTAAATATTTTGTTATATGCGTGTTGTATTGTGGTTGTATGTAGCTTCTTTATTTTATTTTTAAAAAAAGCAAAAAAAAAAAAACCCATAGCTTTCAGCAGTACAAATTTGTTATCTTACTTTCTGAAGTTATAATTCTGTTGTGGGCTTCTCTTGGCTACAATCAATGTTCCAACAGTACTGTGCTTCTCACTGTGCCTCAGTGACAGTTTGTTTCTTTGTCTTTGATGGCTTCTGAACTCAACAACACTTCCTAGATGGTGTCGTTTTTCATAAGCCTTACCTTCAGTATTGGCTCTGTGGCTTATGGTCATTTCTGTAATCTATGCTATCATTCTACTCTTCATTTCCCATTTACTTGTGTATATCCTTCCTTAATTTCTATAAACCTAACATTAGGCACAAGTTGATAATATTATCTAAAATATTCTTTTTTCCTTGAGATTAATTTATGCATAATCATCATCTCTTTAGTCTTTCAATACAAAATGTTTTAAGATTATAGTGAGGCAGACAAGCAAAGAGAATCACTTAACAACCTGAAACTTTACATGACTTTGAATATCTTTTTTTTAATAATTTATTTTTTTTCTCAAATCGTAATTCATTCACACAGGAGTTATAAACACAGAAAGGCAGGATGTGGGGAAGGGGATGACACTGGAGTGTGGGTGTTCAGGGGGAATACAGATATCTTTAAGAACCGGGTATCGGCTGGGTGAAGGTTCAGGGGACAGGTCACTATGACTCTGCCTATGACTCACTTGTCCTTATCTAAGTTGGTATTGTCTGCCAAGGCTACCTATTTACAAGGTCTATGACTACTCAGGCTTGTAAATTTCTACAAAAGCTGCCTGTTTACAATAGCTTATAGCCATCTGTTTCAATGTTTTTCCACTGAGACCCAAGACTTGGCGTTAGTATACATATATGACAGGCCTATTGCTGATTTTAGACCTATGGCTGATTTTAGGCCTTCAGTGTGTAAGCAGGGCTGCCCCTGACATCTCCTCCCTTCTCTAAGTATAGAAGGGCTGTGGCAGTTCTAATCTTGTGAAGGCAGGGATAGAGGCCTGACCTCCAGTACTTGAAGGAGACCTTGTTATGGCTCCAGTTCCCCTATCGTTGTCCAGTGAGGCATGAGAGCCATACCCATCCTGAAGTCTTTTTCCTGGAGAGGGGATACTTTAAAAGTATCATCAACCACTATGCAGTCAGGCTTGTCCCTCAGGGAACCCAGAGAGATATTTTTAATTTTTATTTAATATTTTTATTTAATATTTATTTTATTTTTATTTTTATTTAATAATTTTAATATTTTATTTATTATTGATCCATACTTATCTCCTTGTGCAAAGCTCAATTCCAAGTGGATCCAGGACCTCCACCTAAAACCAGATACACTGAAACTAATAGAAGAGAAATTAGGGAAAAGCCTGGAACACATGGGGACAGGAGAAAAGTTGCTGAACAGAACACAAATTTCCTGTGCTCTAAGACCAAGAATTGACAAATGGGACCTCATATAACTGCAAAGCTTCTGTAAAGCAAAGGACACAGTCAATAGGACAGAGCGGCAACTAAGAGATTGGGAAAAGATCTTCACCAACCCTACATCTGATAAAGGGCTAATATCCAAGGTATACAAAGAACTGAAGAAATTAGACTCTAGACAATCAAAGAGCCCTATTTAAAAATGGAGCCCAGAGCTGAACAAAGAATTCTCAACTGAGGAAGCTCGAATGGTTGAAAAGCTCCTAAAGAAGTGTTCAGCATCCCTAGTCATCAGGGACTTTGAATATCTAAACATTCCTCTTTACCAATGGACATTGAAAGCTAGTAATATAGCTTAAATATACTGTGCATAGTATATAAGTCTATGATTTCGCTAAAAGTAATATCTTGTTGTTAGCCTAGACTCCCATCTGCATCTAGCAAAACCTAAATATGACTCCAAAGAATCAAAAAATTTTTCTCTGTTGCTAACTACCATTCCTGATCTCCCTCCATGAACAGTTTCTAGTCTATCATGTTCCTTGGTAATTTCACATCTAAGTTAGGATGTGATCGGGCCTAGACTGGTTTTGATTTTGAGTGGGAACCCAAAGTGTCCATTTACTAGAATTTAGGGGGAATACTCTAGTTACTTTCTTGCTCTTATTTATAATTGGAAACCCATGTAATCAAATTTAAACATATCAAGAGAAAGAACATGCCCACTGAGTAAAATTTTACATAATCCAGACGTGTTAATCAAAATTGAAAACCAACTACATTATGCTCCCTAATAACCAAACTCATCCTTCTCTCTAGCTTTCTGAAGGTAAGTTCTGAAAAATAACTGGAACCTTGAGTATTCTTTCACTTAGATGTCCATTTCTAGTATATTTGATTTGCACTCTATCTTTGCTTAAGAGTAAACTTTTCTTCCTACTTTGCAGTTTGTGAATTATTTATTTTGGTTCATTTAATAGGATAATAAGAACCTGGAGGCACAATGCCTATACTCTGATCACAAGTGGAGATATATAGAGAACAGCTATAACACACTTATTTTAACTAAAATTTCTGTTATGTATGTTTTATTTTTTAATTTTAAATCCAGAGTTCTACTATGTAGCTGAGGTCATCCTTGAATTCATGATCTTTTACTTCTATTACCCAAATGCTAGAAATAGAAGTATCCACCACAAGCTCCTGTTATGAATTCTTTCATCTTATTTTATTATTGTAAAATTATTATCTGCTAATATTTTTCAGATTTAAATCAATCTATCAAATTAATTATTTCCTTGAATCTCTCTTTCACTGATTCTTGGACTTTATAATATCACTATTATAATAATGAGGACATTCTATTGTGTGAAGAATTGTCCCAGGCAGCTAGCTCTTAGAAGAATGTAAGCTTATCAGCTTTGTAAGAATGGAATAAGCTAATTAGAGAAATTTTATCAAAGCTCATGATTCTGTGATTTTAATAAGAGTTATATTAAAAGTAGAGTGACCATATAAAATTAAAGTATTCATTCTTGAGCAAATGTTCTGTTCTCTAGAGGGTAAAAGTTAGGTCATGTGATTTTGAAATTTAGAGATAAAAATATATCTAGCCTCTATATTTTTAACTAACTCTTCTCTAAGATGACCATAGGGACCATAGGTTTTTAGATAAATTTCCAATCTGCATGCTTCTAAGATTTAACATAGCACTGATTTGACCCAGTTTAATCATAACTAAGTTTGCATAGTTCTCGGAGACAGGGGGAAGAAAAGAAAATTAAAATGGAGTGCCTTTGGGTATCTGAGGATAGTATTTTCCTCATCTCCTTAATCTTGCTTAGATCATGTGTCTCCTTAAGAAACTCGCAAATTCAAGTACAATAAAATTAGATAGCTAAAGAAAGTATAAATGTAGAGATGCCCTGTTTACTTTATAGGTATTGCCACTAGGATGGGAGTTTGGATTCCAAGTCACAATATAAAATCATGAGGGATGATGCATTCAGCATCGGTCTCTGGAAGTTGAAAATGAAGGACTTCCCTAGCAATAGAGATCATGTTCCTCCAGCTTTTGATTAGCTGAGGTCTGCTCCTGGGCAAGAACAATATGAATTCTGTGCTTAGCATGTTTTCTCCAAACTTTCTACAGCTTTTCTGAAAGGACTAGGATTCCATTGCAAGCTTTGCAAATACATATTAGAGACAGACTAAAAGGAATTCCAGCTTGTGCAAAGTAACATGAGAGAGGACAATAGATAGTGACTCTGTTGCTGGTGTACTGGCAATGAATTGTAGCATCTCAGTCTCTGTCTTGTCTCAGTCTGTCTTTGCCTCTATCTGTCTCCTACCTTGTCCTCTCTCTATCTCTAACTCTCGTTGTCCCTGTCTCTCTGGCCCATCTTTTGCTTGAAGAAAACTATTGTGTTATCATCCCTACTCAACAATATCACTATTCCACTGCACCATGAGGAACAACTGAACAATGCTTCATCTCATCCTAAATTGTAAATGGGCCACTATGCAATGTTCTCCCTACAATCAAGTCTCCTTTTACCAAGTGGACTAAACCAGCTGAGCACATGTGCAAACCCATGGTTATTTATAAACAGTAAGCAAATTGGGATGGAGGTGACATGAGAGGACCCCTCCAAAAGGGCTTTTATTAAGTAGCCATGGGAAGTTCTATACCATGTAATTTAGCCTGGTCTAATCCATATGCCAGGGAGTGAAGAAGCCAGGTTTGTCCATAAAATTATGCTGAAATTGCAAGGGGTGGGGATTTTCTTGCTGAGATATGAGTGCTCTTTGAGACTTAGCAACTGTGTGTCAGGTTTTTTTTTATTCTAAGGGACAAAATATAGGAGGATGTGACCTCATTTGGGGGAACAGAGAGAAAGGTAATCGTAGGGAATGTGACATAACAGCTGAACTCATAAAACTTAACTTGAACAACAAGACCTTGGGAAGCGGAGCCAAACAGAAGCAAGATTCTCATTCTGTGTCTTATCTTGTTTTTCCATTTGGGGTTTCTGAGCTTCGTACTAAATTCAGTTAAATATATTCCAATATAGGTTCCGTTTATTTTCTCCCAGTAGCCTACTGCAAACTCAACTCAAGTCAAGATGGAATTATCTTGTCAAAAACTGTAACATTAAATTACTCTAGGGAAACCTGCAGGTGCAAAATGTGTTGTTTTTTCATGCAAATTTTTGGGGTTCTAATCCAAACACAGCCTCAAAGCAGATCTACCAAACAAACTAAAAATAAGCACTGATGTGTTCAACATTGTGTGTGTGTGTGTGTGTGTGTGTGTTATAATTCAACTCAGCTAAAAGCATTGATTCTGTACAATAAAAAAAAATCTTTTTCTTTTCCTTAGTTGCCTAGATCTTAAAGATAAACATTCCCCAAAGCACATTTAATGTCAGTAAAAATATATGTTTTCTAAAGTCAGAATATGAAAGTTAACCAATTATTGTGGTAAATGAAAACTTTGAAAAGTGTTACCCTAAGAATAATTGCACAAAGAGCAATAGGTTATTTTCATTGAAAATTGATGGTTTTTTTTTTAGAGCTTGCCTGTAAGATGAGAAAACATTCTCAGTTCTTGTGATATCTTTAACTCATTTTCAAAATAAAAATGCCATTTGTCCAAATGTACTTAGGTTTCTCAGAGAGAATAACATGGGCTTAATTTGAATGATGCCACATTGATCAATATTCTGTGAGAGTAACACTTAGAAATGCAAGATATAGATGACTTTCCAACATTATATTTATTTAGGAATAAGACACCATATAAGAAAATGAAGTTGATTCGTAGAGGAAATCAGGCTATATTTAATTCTTATGTGACCTTCAGTATAACTTTCTGATTTGGTTTTTTGTTGTTGTTGTTGGTTTATTTGTTTTTTAACCTGAAGGAAAGTCTTGACAGTATCTTTTGGGCACAGTGAAAATGAATGATGGAACAAGGAAATTAGCTATTTACAACTGCAAATGGTGAAGAAATTGACAGAAGTAAATACTTAGTGAAAGGCAAGGAACACAGAGCAATGAATATATGCTAGTATTGAGATCATTCTCTTCACTGTAGATGGCCCAGGGCCCCCAGAGGGATTTTCCTACCTGTCCCAGGATACTTTTGTTTCTTGGGTTGACTCTAAAGAAATATGTCTTTGGTCAGGTAGTATCAAGGAGCAGGAACTCCTCAGTTCAGGCCTTCTTCTTTAGCAGGATTTAGAATCTTATATGATGTATCTTCCAATGGGTGTGGTTAACCTCCAAACATGTCCCTGTTATTCCAATGCTGTACATGTTTCTCTTCAGTGATGTTGAGCTTAGATTCTTTTCTGTCTTGAAGTTTCCTCTGCCAAGCAAATTACCTTCTCATCTTCAAGTTCAACTTCACTCAAGTTAGAAGAATACAGGCAGAGTAAAATGAGATTCTTGGTCAAAACATCTCATAAGTGGCCATTCCCCCACATTCTAACAAAATCCTGTTATTCTGTTTTTGTTTTTGTTTTCTGATACCTCATGAGCCAAACCTTTGCTCCCCTCATTTCACAGTATTCTTGTTTTCTACATTCCCTGTAGAATATACAACTATAATGCTTATAGCACTCAAGGGCATTTGTAGTTCAACGTTCCAACCTTTTCTAACTAATCAACCAAAATATTTAGAGAGGCTGTAGAACCACATAAAGACACTTGTTACAGCAATGGCCCTATTTCTCAGTACTAGTGTTTGGCTTGTATTCTTTTTCTTGTTGCTATGATAAAACATTCTGACAAAGGCATTTAGAGGAAAGGGGGCTTATTCTGGCTTACAAATTTCATCCTGGTGGGTAAATCAAAATAGGAAGAAGTTGAAATAGCTGCTCACATCACAGCCATGATCAGGAACTAGAGAGAATGAATGTACATGTGATGCTGTACTGGCTCACAATTATGAGGTTGTCCCATATCAGCTAACATGGTTAAGCACTATCTCCCAAGGACATCCCCAGGGGCCCATTTATCAAGTGTTTCTAGAGTCTTTCAGGTTAACATCAAGGAGGCATTAAATCCAACAATTTGTGGCAAGAGATTTATAAATATTGGTAGGCAGGCAAGCCACACATTATTATGATGATCTGAATTAAGAAGCTTCAGTTCTGCCAGACAAAACAAGGTGTCTATTATATTTTCTGAGGAAATCTCTGGTCCTTTCTAAGAAGGAAGTAAAGTAGGCATAGTTAAAATGTGACCATTATAATGTGTTATATAACAGAGACAAATGTGTAGTAGCTCAGGACACCCAAGACCAAATTCTTGGCACAAAGCAGATTTTGATATTTGTCACAGAGGGAAAAGTGACAGGTATTAAGAGGAAAAGACAGAAGACAGAGTCAAGAGAGAAGGAGAATGGAACAAAGGAGAGGGCAAAGTTATTTTTTCTGTATGACAAAGCATTGCCTCTGGATAGAGAGGAGAGGTGTTTAATTTTAATTGGGCATGTTGATTAAGTGATCCAATAGGGGTTTTGATTGTTAGACTTCAGGACTTTGTAAGTTGGAGCTTGGTGGTTAGCCTCAAGAGATGGGAATGCCCAAATAAGGGGATAGACTTTGGTGGCTGCCTTTAGGAATTTGTAATTTAATGATTTTTCTGCAAGGTAGAGAGAATTGGGTAAAAAAGCAAGTCCTATCAGAGCAGTGTTCCTGATGCTCAGACAGGCCAGAATTGAACCAAAAAGAGTGGGTTTAACCTATAAAACACTGGGTAGGAGACTGTGGGATGATTACTATCTGTCCACATTTAAAGTTTCTTGACCACTGGGTAGAAGATTTTGTGTGTTTATGTGTTGGGGAGGGTGTGATCTGGTTCTATGTGAACTGAGGATTTGCAGAAAAACCTGGATATTCTGTCTTCTAGCAGCAGTGAACAGAAACATATAAAATATTCTAGATAATAATGCCTTACATACTAACCATTTACAAGATTAAATGAGAATAATGTATATGAGAGAATAAAACCACAGGAGTATCTCTTAAGATTGTTAAGTTTCTACCAGATTTCTACAGTAAATAGCAATTAAAATGGGGTCAGATATATATAAACAACCCACATATCTACCAGTGAGAAGGAAAAGGCATGAAGAACAGAATTAGTTATGTTTTCTATCTCTTGTTAAATGAAGTGCCAGAGCAAGGAAAAACATACCCATGTTAAAAATTTCACCAAGAACAAAAATCTTTAAAATGATTTATTAGCAAGTGACTGATTTTCAAGAAATTGAAAACTCAGGCATATCATGAGACCCATTTGAAAACTGCAGCTGCTTTCCCCTTTTGTATCTACAGCTAGACTCAAATCTCGGCTTTATTCTAAAACCATGACCTGCAGCTGTCTGAATGCAGCAGCCACAGCTTCCCTAGCTTTTTCTCTCCTATTTTGTTCAGTTAGTTTGCTCCTCAAAACAAAGACTATAAGATTCCCAGTTTCAGGTTCTCAGGACTTAGAAATGTTTTAAAATTCTGTCCTCTTTAAATCTTTTCGAGCACTCTGTAGTCTGCAATCACATACACATACATGAATATACTGTATTATGTGTATATATGTTCTTAGAGTAGATATTAGCAATTAAAATTGGAGAAAAAGGACTTGTATTCACCTGGTCAAAGTTACTGAGGAAAGCAGAAATGTCTGCCACATTTCTCCCAATGCATTTCAACAATTTTGTTTTTGTGAATTTATTGTTATTAAGTAAAAACTGACATTTTGGCAAGACATAGGCATGCTTTTTGTGTTTCTGACACAACATAGAACAATAGATAGTATTGAAAATTTCTGCAAGTCCAATAAAGTGTGTGATTGCCAAATTTTGAGGAATGCATATAGCTAAGAAAGTCCAAAGAAACTGAATCCTCAAAGAAACTAAGAACATAAAAGTGAAGAAAAATACCTTAGGAATAAAGGGAAAGAAGAGATGGATGGTATTCAAAGTTAAATAATTCGATGAAAATCAACAGAGTAAGCAGAACCCTGGCCAGCCAGAAATTGATGACTTTTCAGCAAGTACTGCCTAAGCATCCAAAAGCAATTGTTTAGGATCCATTCTCTCTTAGTCCTAATTTTCCCTGGTGAGACAAGATGAAGGCAAACAGTGGTTCAGAAGATTTTTCCTCCAGTAAATACTTGCTAGAAGACTGTGGAAGTGAAATGCCTTCCTGAACAGAAATGATTAGCTGAAGAGATGTCTTAAAAGCGAAATAAGTAAATAAAAAGCAATGACAAGCAGATGAAAAAAATATTCACAAAATTTAAACATTTTTTGTCACTCATATTTGTATCCTGGGTCTCTGGGCTGTCTTGCCTCTGGTTCCTGGCCATCCAAGCACTGTCAGGGATGGACTCCCAGTTATCACATGGGCCTCCAGTTGGACCAGTTATTGGTTGCTCACTCTCACAAATTCTGTGTTATTATTACTACAGCACGTTTTGCAGGCAAGCAACATTATAGGTCCAAAGTTTTGTAGGTGGATTGATCTCTGAGTCACAATGCTAGATTTCTTGCCTGGTTATAGGAGATGACCAGTTCACACTCTATATCCCGAATTACTAGGGATCTTTGATAGGATCATTTTCCTCGATTCCAGGGAGTTTCCATTGCAGTTGGTTTCTACAAAATATCCCCAAATTCTTCCATTTCCGGCTGTCTACAAATCTCTCCCTCATTCCTTCCTGTTCCCTGCCAGACTATTCCCCCTATTCTCACTCCCAATCTACTGCAGATAATCTATTGTGTTTCCTATCCCAGGAATATCAGTGTATTTCTGCTCCCAAGGATATCAGTATGGCTCCTTGAGTCCTCTTTGTCATGTGACTTCTCTTGGCCTGTGGATCATAAAATGATTATTTATTATTTAACAGCTAACGTCCATTTCTAAGTAAGTACATACCATGTTGGACTTTCTGGGTCTGGTTTACCTCACTCGGGCTGATATTTTCTAGTTCTGTCTGTTTTCCTGCAAACTTCATGATGTCATTCTGTTTAATAGCTGGGTAATATTCCATTTTCAGCCCACTTTCACCCTACCATCTAACTGTGTACAACTTACATAGAAGAGCCCCAGATCAAACAGAGGCCATGGCAACAGCCAGAACTCCAGCCTCCAATTGAGGTAGAATCTCTACCCAACCATCACTCAAAACTGAAGACAAAAGAGGAGACAGAAACCAAGAAACCGAGGAAAAAACACCCATCTAACAAAGACCAACACAGAAATTACAAACTAAGCCTTTAATTACAACAACAGCAAATGCCTAGATGCCAGTGTAAGGGACAAAATCAACAACAGCCAAGGCAATATGATACTATCGGATCCCAATGATCCTACTACAGCAAGCCTTGAATATTATACCACAGTTGAATGACAATAAATGAACCTTAAAAACAATGTTATGATTAGGATAGATGTTCTTTTTATTTTCTTTTATTAATTTTTTTTTTACATTTCAAATGTTATCCCCATTCCCAGTTTTCCCTCTTAAAAGCCCCTATCACATCCCTCTTTCACCTGTTTCTCTGAGGCTGCTCCATGAATTATCCACCCATACTGGCTTTCCTGCCCTAGAATTCCCCTACATGGGGGCATCAAGCCTTCACATGACCAAGGGCCTCTCCTCCCATTGATGCCCTACAAGGCCATCCTCTGGTACATTGTGCCTAGAGACTGAAGACATGTGTCTCTCCATGTGTACTTTTTGTTTGGAGGTTTAGTCTCTAGTATCTCTAGGAAGTCTACTTGGTTGATAGTGGTTTTCTTCCTATGGGGTAGCAAACCACTTCAGCCCCATCAGTACTTTCTCTAACTCCTCCACCAGGGACCCATGCTCTGTTAAATGGTTGGTTGCAAACATCAACCTCTGTATTTTTCAGGCTCTGGCAAAGACTCTCAGGAGACAGTTATATTAGGTTTCTGTTAGTGAGCACTTTTTGGCATCCAAAATAGTGTCTGGGTTTGGTGACTGTATATGGGATGGATCCCCAGGAGGGGCAGGTAGGTTATGGATGGTCTTTACTTCAGTTTCCATTTCACACTTTATTTCCATCTTTTGTCCCATTAGTATTTTGTTTCCCCTTCTAAGAAGGACTGGAGAATCCAGTTTGGTCTTCCTTCTTGAACTTCATGTAGTGTGTGAATTGTGTCTTGGGTATTCCCAACTTTCGGGCTACTATCCACTAATTAGTGAGTGCATATCATGTAGGTTCTTTTGTGATTGGGTTACCTCACTCAGGATGACATTTTAGAAAATATATAAATATATAATTCCAACCATCTGCCTAAGAATTTCATGATTTTATTGTTTTTAATAGCTGAGTAGTACTCCATTGTGTATATGTACCACATTTTCTGTAACCATTCCCCTGTTAAAGGACATCTGGATTCTTTCCAGCTTCTGGCTATTACAAATAAGGCTGCTATGAACATAGTGGAACATTTTTCCTTATAATATGTTGGAGCATCTTTTGGGTGTATGCCCAGGAATGGTATAGTTGGATCCTCATGTAATACTATATACAACTATCTGAGGAACCACCAGATTGATTTCCAAAGTGATTGTACTAGTTTACAATCCAACCAACAATGGAGGAGTGTTGCTCTTTCTCCACATCCTCACCAGAATCTGTTGTCACCTGAATATTTGTTCTTAATCATTCTGACTGGTATAAGGTAGAATCTCAGGGTTGTTTTGATCTACATTTCCCTGATTACTAAGGATGTTGAACATTTTCTGAGGTGCTTCTAGGACATTTGATATTCCTCAGTTGAGAATTCTTCATTTAGCTCTGTACCTCATTTTTTAAAAGGGTTATATGATTCTCTGGAGTCTAATTTCTTGAGTTCTTTATATATGTTGGATATTAGTCCTCTATTGGATGTAGGAATGGTAAAATGGTTTTGTTCTATTGACAGTGTTCTTTGCCTTTCAGAAGATTTGCAATTTTATGAGGTTCCATTTGTCACTTCTTGATCTTAGAGCATAAGCCATTAATGTTCTGATCAGGAAATTTTCTCTTGTGTCCATTTGTTCAAGACTCTTCCCCATTTTCTCTTCTATTAGTTTCAGTGTATTTAGTTTTATGTGAAGCTCCTTAATCCACTTGGACTTTTCCTTTCTACAAGGAGATAAGAGTGGATCAATTTGCATTTTTCTACATGCTGACCTCCAGTTGAACCAGCACCGTTTGTTGAAAATGCTGTCTTTTTTCCACTGGATGGTTTAAGCTCCTTTGTCAAATATCAAGTGACCATAGATGTGTGGGTTCAATTCTGGGTCTTCAATTCTATTCAACTGATCTATCTTCCTGTCTGTGTATCAATACCATACAATTTTTAACACTACAGCTCTATAATACAGCTTGAGATCAAGAATGATGATTTCCCCCATAAGTTCATTTATTCTTGAGAATAGTTTTGCTATCTTGGGTTTTTGGTCAGTCCAAATAAATTTGCAAATTGGTTTTGCAATGTCTATGAAGAATTGAGCTGGACTTTTGATGGGGATTTTGTTGAATTTGTAGATTGCTTTCAGTAAGATGGTCATTTTTACTATATTAATCCTGCCAATCCATTAGCATGGGAGATTTTTCCGTCTTCTGAGATCTTCAATTTCTTTCTTCAGAGACTTGAAGTTCTTAAAATACACATCTTTCACTTTCTGGTTAGATTCACACCAGGTATTTTACATTATTTGTAACTATTGTGAACAGTGTATTTTCCCTAATTTGTTTCTCACCATGTTTACCCTTTGAGTAGAGGAAGGATACTGGTTTGTTTGAGTTAATTTTGTATCCTGCCAATTTGCTGAAGTTTTTCATCAGTTGTAGGAGTTCTCTGGTGGAAATTTTAGGTTACATAAATGAACTATCATATTATTTGCAAATAGTGATATTTTAACTTTTTCCTCTCCAATTTGTATCCCTTTGACCTCCTTTTTTTGTCTAATTGCTCTGGCTATGACTTCCACTACTATACTGAATAGGCAGAGAGAGAATGGTCAGCCTTATCTAGTCACTGATTTTAGTGGAATTGCTTAGAGTTTCTCTCTCTATTTAGTTAGATGTTGGCTATGGATTTGCAGTATATTGCTTTTACTATGCTTAGGTATGGACCTTGAATTCCTGATCTTTCCAAGACTTTTACCATGAAGGGATGTTGAATCTTCACAAATGCTTTCTCAGCATCTAGTGAAATGATCATGGGGTGTTTTTTTCTTTAAGTTTGTTTATGTAGTGGACTACATTGATGGATTTTCATATATTGAACTATCCCTGCATCCCTAGGATCAAGTGATCATGGTGAATGATCATTTTGATTTGTTATTGGATTTGGTTTGTGAGACTTTTATTGAGTATTTCTTCCATCGACAGTTATAAGGCAAAATGGCCTGAAGTTCTCTTTCATTGTTGGGTCTTTGTGTGGTTTAGGTATAACTATAATACTGGCTTCATAGAACTCAAATTGTATAGTGTTTCTTCTGTTTCTAATTTGTGGAATAGTTTGAAGAATGTTATTATTAGACCTTCTTTGAAGGTCTGTTAGAATTTAGAAGTAAACCCATCTGGTCCTGGTCATTTTGGGGTTGGTAGAGTTTTAATGAATGCTTTTATTTCTTTAGGATTTATGGGACTGTTTAGATGTTTTATCTGATTCTGATTTAACTTTGGTACCTGTTATCCATCTAGAAAATTGTCCAATTCATCCACATTTTCTAGTTTTATAGAGTATAGGCTTTTGTGGTAGGATCTGATGATTCTTTGAATTTCATTGATTTCTGATGTTATGTCTCCCTTTTCATTTCTGATTTTGTTAATTTTCATACTGTCTGTGTGCTCTGGGGTTAATCTGGTGAAGGGTTTATCTATCTTGTTGATTTTCTCAAAGAACCAGCTCCTGGTTTTGTTGATTCTTTGTAAAGTTCTTTGTGTTTCTACTTGGTGGATTTCAGCTCTGTGTTTGATTACTTCCTGCTGTCTACTCTTTGGTGTATTTTCTTCTTTTTGTTCTAGAGCTTTCAAGTGAGCTGTCAAGCTGCTAGTATATGCTTTCTCCACTTTCTTTTTGGTGGTACTGAGGGCTATGAGTTTTCCTCTTAGCACTGCTTTCAATGTGTCTGATAAGTTTTGGTATGTTGTGTGTTCTTGTTAATTAAATTCTAAACATCTTTAATTTCTTTCTTGATTTCTTCCTTGACCAAGTCATGATTGAGTACATTGTTCAGCTTCTATGTGTATGTAGGTTTCTGATGTTTTTGTTGTTATTAAAAACCAGGCTTAATCCATGGTGATATGATAGGATGCATGGGATTATTTCAATCTACTTGTACCTGTTGAGGCCTAGTTTGTAACCAAATTTATGGTCAAGTTTGGAGAAGATATCATGAGGTGCTGAGAAGAAGGTATATTCTTTTGTTTTAAGGTGAAATGTTTTATAGATATCTGCTAAAACCATTTGGTTCATAACTTTTGTTAGTTTTACTGTGTCTCTGATTAATTTCTGTTTCCATCATTTGTTCATTGCTGAGAGTGGGGTGTTCAAGTCACCCATGATTACTTTGTGAGGTACAATGTGTGCTTTGAGCTTTAGTAAAGTTTCTTTTATGAATGTAGGTGCCTTTGCATTTGAACCAAAATTGTTCATAATTGAGAGTTGATCTTAGTAGATTTTTCCTTTGCTAAGTATTAAGTATCTCCCTTATCTTTTTTGATAAATTTTTGGTTAAAAGACAATTTTATTTGAATGGCTATTCCAGTTTGTTTCTTTGGTCCATTTGCTTGGAAATTTTTTTTTTCCATCCCTGTACTCTGAAGTAGTATTTGTCTTCCTCACTGTGGTGATTTTCCAGTTTGCATCAAAATGCTGAGTCCTGTTTATGTATCCAATTTTTAGTTTATGTCTTTTTATTGGGGAATTCAATCCACTGATGTTAAGAGATATTACGGAAAAGTTCTTGTTGCTTCTTATTATTTTTTTTGATAGAGCTGGAATTATCTTTGTGTGGCTATCTTCTTTTGGGTTTGTTGAAAGAAGAATAATTTCTTGCTTTTTCTGTGGTATAGTTTCCCTCCTTGTGTTGGAGTCTTCCATCTATTATCCTTTGTAGGGCTGGATTTGTGAAAAGATATTGTATAAATTTGTTTTTGTCATGGAATATATTGTTTTTTCCATCTATGGTAATTGAGAGTTTTGTTGGGTATAGAAGCCTTGGCTGGAATTTGTGTTCTCTTAGGGTCTATAAGTCATCTTTCCAGGATCTTCTGGCTTTTATAGTCTCTGGTGAGAAGTCTGGTGTAATTCTGATAGGTCTGCCTTTATATGTTACATGACTTTTTTCCCTTACTGCTTTTAATATTCTTTCTTTGTTTGTGCATTTGATGTTTTGATTACAATGTGATAGGAGGAATTTCTTTTCTAGTCCAGTCTATTGGGAGTCCTATAGGCTTCCTTTATGTTCATGGACATCTCTTTCTTTTGGTTAGGGAAATATTCATCAATAATTTTGTTGAAGGTATTTACTGGCCCCTTAACTTGGGAATCTTCGTTCTCTTCTATATCTATTATCCTTAGGTTTGGTCTTCTCATTGTGTCCTGGATTTCCTGAATGTTTTGGGTTTGGAGCTTTTTGCATTTTGTATTTTCTTTGAATGTTGTGTCAATGTTTTCAATGCTATTTTCTACACCTGAGATTATCTCTTCTATCTCTTGTATTCTGTTGTTAGTGCTTGCATCTATGACTCCTGATCTCTTTACTAGATTTTCTATCTCCAGGGTTGTCTCCCTTTGTGATTTCTTTATTGCTTTTATCTCCATTTTTAGATCCTGGATGGTTTTATTCAATTCTTCAACTGTTTGTTTGGGTTTTCCTCTAATTCTTTAAGGCATTTTTATGTTTCCTCTTTAATGGCTTTTACCTGTTTACCTGTGTTCTCCTGTATTTCTTTAAGGGAGTTAGTTTTTCCTTCTTAATGTCCTCTCTCCTCATCATGAGATGTGATTTTTAAATCAAAATCTTATTTTTCCAGTGTGTTGGGGTATCCAGGACTTGCTTTAGTGGGAGATGATGCCATGTAGACTTGGTTTCTGTTGCTTATGATCTTGTGCTTGCCTCTAGCCATCTGGTTATCTCTAGTGCTATCTGTCCTTGCTGTCTGTGACTGGAGCATGTCCCTCTTTTAATCCTGGTTTTCTCAGAACTCCACAGAATCCAGCTGTCTTTGTGATCCTGTAATTCTCAGATCCTGGGATCCTAAGATCCTATATGTGTCAAAATTTCTTGGAGTCTAGCTTCTTCTGAAATCCTGAAATCCTAGTGTGACCAAACTCCTGAGATCCTGTTGTTTCAGAGCTCCTGGGAGTCAAACTTTCTCTGGATGTTGCAAGGGTGGGTGGTGAGCTAGAGTCCTGCATTTGCTCTAGACACAGGAGAAAGCTGTAAAGAATCTGTGCCTCTGGCTGGGTGGGGATTTATGTTTTGCTGCTTCCTGTGTCTGTCTCAGTTAGGCTGGGTGTTGGAAAAGATGTTGTGGCTTTACCTAATATCTTGAGTGTGTCAGAGCTCCAGTGCCCCTGAGTGTGTCCGATCTCTTGGGAGTCTAGCTTCCTCTGTGTACCTGTGATTCTTTGATCCTGGGTGTTTCAGAGTACCTGGGAGTTGGACTCCCTCTGGTTGTTGTAAGAGTGGGTGCAGAGCCAGTATCCCAGATCTGCTCTGGGTGCAGGTTCAGATCTGAAGGTACTCGTGCCAATGTCTGGGAATGGGTGCCTGGGTCCTGGATTCTGGGGCACTCAGTTACTCAGGATATTGGGGCAAATGTTTGGCTTTTTCTTTTATCCTAGGCATTTCAGAGGACCTGGGAGTAGGGGTCCCTCTGTGTAGTGTAGGAGTGGGTACAGAGCCAGTGCCCCAGGTCTGCTCCAGGTGCAGGTTCAAACTGGAAGGAATCTGAACCCCTGGCTGGGTGAGAGTTCCTGAGTCGCTGGATCCTGAGGGATCCCAATTACTCAGGGTGTTGGGGCAGATACTATGGCTTCCTCACCTGTGATCCTGGGTGTGTTTGAACACCTGGGAGTTGAGCTTCCTTTGAGTTGAGCTTCCTTTGAGTGTTGTGGGACTGAATGGAGAGCCAGCACCCAATGTCTGCTCAGGGCACACGTTCCGACAGGAAGTATGCTAGATGTCCTTAAAGAGGAAATAAGTAAGTACCTTAAAGAGATTCAGAAAAACACAATCAGCCAGAGGTGATGGATAAATCCTGTAAATAAAGCCAAGAAAATGTAAACAAATAGGTAAAGAAAATTAATAAAATTGTTCACGACCAAAAATTAGAAATAGAAACAATAAAGAAAACACAAACTGAGGTAATCCTGAAGTTAGAAAGCTTGGTGAAGAGAACAGAAACAAGCATCACCGATAGAATACAAGAGATGGAAGACAGAATCTCAAGCATTGAAGATGTGATAGAGAACATGACTACAAGTCAAAGGAAATGTTTGGTCTACAAAATATTTGACTTAAAACATCCAGGAAATCTTGAACAGTATGAAAAAAAATCAAACCTAAGAGTAATAGTAATAGAAGATGGAGAAGAATCACAGCTCAAAGTCCCAGAAAATATATTTAATAAAATCAGAGATTTTTTTTTCTAATTAAGGGAAGGACAACCCTATAAAGGTACAAGAAACTTACAGAACACTAACTAGATTAGAAGAGAAAAGATAGTCCCATTATGACAAAATAATTAAAATATTAAACTACAGAGGGAAGAAAGAATATTTAAAGCTATAAGGCCAAAAAGCCAAGTAATATATAAATACAGACTTATTAGAATTATATTTGACTTCTCATTGGAGATTCAAATCACATGTTGGATATTAGTTACAACCTAAGGAATTCTATTGAAAAAAATACTGAAAGCATGAGATACATTTTAAAACTACAAAAAGAAAATATACTTTAAAATAGAGAATTTATAATTAAATATTTTATCAAAATATAAGGAGACATTGTAAACACTTGATAACAAGCCTCCAATATAAAAATAATAAGATTAAACTGGGATCCTGATTAGCATATGGAGGACAAAGTGTGCTTATTAAATAGAGAGACATCTAAGACATCAAGAGGACACAATGAATCAGGCAAATCAAGAGCTAGTTCTCTAGAAGTACCAAACAGATTAGAATATAATATAGTCTCCCAATGGCCAAGAAAGAAATATAAAATAAATAAAGAAAACATAAAAAACCACAAATACAAATTCTCAATTCTCTCTCTCTCTCTCTCTCTCTCTCTCTCTCTCTCTCATCTTTCTCTCTCTTTCTCTCTCTCTCTGTCTTATTTTGGGGCAAGGATGTCTCTAAAGACCACATTTATATGACTTAAAAGGCCCAGATGTACATTTCAAACTCCATTTTGTGTTCAGAATCCTTCATATGTTGAGCTTGCTCTTAGTTTGAACTTAGATTCTGGAAAAAACACAGCTTTTTCCAGTAACCCAGACACTCCTTGCAACAGACACTCTACCCGTATTAACGACCAGTTCTTAAGAGGAAAGTGTAACCGATGTTTTAAAATAGATTACTTAAGTTAACATCAATTGCTCATAATAGTTTGAAATCATTACTAGCCAATAAAAATGCTCCAAGCTGTATTTTCAAATGTTAACCAATCATGTAACTACCAAGTTGGAAAGCATCTTTCCCTGCTGAAACTGTGATAAATAGGCAAGGATTCACAAGCTTGGGATCTTTCACACCCATTCACTGCATTGGAGAGGTTAAAGAGGTCTGAGCTTCAACTTAAATAAAAACTCTTTGCTTTTGTATAGTTGGATTCCTGGCGGTGGTGCATGAACACTGTGATTGGGACATAATACACTTAGATGCATAAATTTGGATTTTGAAAATTAATGGCATCACTCCAAATGAAGAAAAACTTTATATATATATATATATATATATACATATATATAAATAAATTCAGAAGTTATCTGAAGACAGTCCATAAAAAATTAATCTCAAAGTTGTTGGTAATTCACTAACATGTTCAAAATATAAAATCCAAAGCTGCAGTTGCAAATCTATGAAGTGATTTTGGTTTTTTGTTTGCTTTTTTTTTTTATTTTTGCTTGTTTGTTTGTTTGTTTGTTTTACACTTTGAATCAGTAGCTATAAACTACTGTCCACTGGCCTGGAATTAGTGGATGCCTTGACAATAACATTATATAAATTACAATAGCAGGAAATTGTAGGCCAGAAAAATGCAGCAAGTAGAGATGTTTAGGTGTTTTGACTGCCACTTTTGAAACACATAGTAATATCTACAAATAATTTAAATAAAAGAAACTGCTGGCTTCACAGTGTGCTTGTTTTTGTTTGTTTGTTTGTTTGTTTTTTCTGCTGATGTAGGTCACGACCAAAGGCAATATAGGGGAAGAGAGGGTTTATTTGGCTCATACCTGCAGATAACAATCTATCACTGTTGAAAATCAGGGCAGGAATTCAAGAAGACTGCTGAAGTAGAAGTTGTGGAGAGAAGGCCTTCATCCTCAATTACTTAGCTTTCTGTTTTGCCCAGAACCATTTGATAATGAAATTGTTCTGCCAGCAATGCCTGAACCTTCCTACACCAAATAATACTCAAGAAAAATTTTTATTTGCATGCTTACAAAACAACATGTTAAAGACATTATTCAATTATTTTTTTCTCAGGTATTCAAGGTAATGGAAAGATGACAAGGCAGGCTAAGATAACACGTATAAAAAAACTACTAAATTGGGCCAATACCATTAACTCGCCTGTTCTAAAACTAAGAATAATCAGGAAAGTATAAAACATCTTATAAAATATTTGATTGTGTGAAGTAGTAAATCTGCAAAACTTTATAATTGAGGTTTTAAATATTTATTTTCATTTTCTGTGTATTAGTATTTTGCCTGCAGGTATGTAAATACACCATCTGAATGCAATGAACACAGAGACCAGAATCCTGGAAGAACAGCTACGAGCCAACACATTGATAGTGAGAGCAGCAAACCAGTCCTCTCTTAGAATAGTGAATAGTAATTAACTTCTCCAGTGACTTGATGTGTTTGTATGTGTGTGTGTATGTGTGTGTGTGTGAGTGAGTGTGTGTGATAGTAGGGGCAGGAGGCTTCCCCTTCTCAAAAGATAAGGGAAAGGAGGAATTGAGAGAGGATTTATGTGAGGCAGTACTAGGAGAGGAAGGGCTGATGTTGCACTATATTTTAAATAAATAAATACATTAAAAATAAAAAGGAAACTTTAAAAATGCACACACACTTTCACTGAAGTCTAACAAGGTCACCCTCAATTCCCTATACAGGTGCATGAGTCCCTCCCTTTGTGCTCCCTGGTTTAGACTTTGGGAGTTCTGGTTGAAACTTTTGATACTCCTTCTAGAAAGGACCAACGCATTCATACTTTGATCTTCCTTCTTCTATGTGAGTTTTATGTGGTCTATATGTAGATTCTTAGACATTGTGAGCTTTTGGTCTAATATCCACTTATCAGTGAGTGCATACCAAGTATGTTCTTTTGAGATTGGGTCATCTCACTCAAGATGATATTTTCCAACTCCATCCATTTGCCTAGGAATTTTGTGAACTGATTGTTCTTAATAGCTGAGTAGTACTCCATTGTATAAATGTACCACATTTTCTGCATCCATTCTTCTGTCGAGGGGCATCTGGGTTCTTTCCAACTTCTGGCTATTATAAATAAGGCTGCCATGAACATGGTGGAGCATGTCTCCCTGTTGTATGGTGAAACTTCTTTTGGGTATATGCCCAGGAGTGGTATAGCTGGGTCTCCAGGTAACACTATGTTCAATTTTCTGAGATACCGCCAGACTGCCTTCCATAGTGGTTGTACCAGTTTACAATCCCACCAACAGTGGAGGAGTGTTCCTCTTTCTCCACATCCTCGCCAACATGTGCTGTCACCTGTGTTTTTGA
Organism: Grammomys surdaster; assembly: GCF_004785775.1. Taxonomy (NCBI): domain Eukaryota; kingdom Metazoa; phylum Chordata; class Mammalia; order Rodentia; family Muridae; genus Grammomys; species Grammomys surdaster. The sequence goes on along the minus strand of NW_021604569.1, from coordinate 15,201,321 downwards.
TCTTAGCCATTCTGACTGGTGTGAGGTGGAATCTCAGTGTTGTTTTCATTTGCATTTCCCTTATGACTAGTGATCCTGAACACTTCTTTAGGTGCTTCTCAACCATTCGAACTTCCTCAGTTGAGAATTCTTTGTTCAGCTCTGTGCTCCATTTTTTAATAGGGTTCTTTGATTGTCTAGAGTCTAATTTCTTCAGTTCTTTGTATACCTTGGATATTAGCCCTTTATCAGATGTAGGGTTGGTGAAGATCTTTTCCCAATCTGTTGGTTGCCGCTCTGTCCTATTGACTGTGTCCTTTGCTTTACAGAAGCTTTGCAGCTTTATGAGGTCCCATTTGTCAATTTTTGGTCTTAGAGCACAAGCCATTGGTGTTCTGGTCACCAAAAGTTTGGATCCCCTACTGTGTGGGAATTCGAGAGCAGGGAGATGGGAGTGGGAGGATGTTTGGAGTGAGCACACCATCACAAAAATTAGGAGGAGTGGGTATGGGATAAGGGATCTTGGGGGAGAATGAGAAAGGAGATAACATTGAAAGGTAAATACGTATAATATCCAATAAAAAACCCACACAGATAAAGGATTTTTTTAAAAAAAAGGGAGTTTACTTATCTTAAATTAATTTCAAAAGTTTCTAGGAGTTGCAAATTGGCTAAGATCCTATTTTAAGCTCTCCACAAGAACTTAAATCTCTGTTCAATATTCTCAAGAGAGAGGTAAACCCTAACTTCCTCAACAGTTAATTGACAGAAGAGAGGTAATCTCACAAAAAGTAGAAAAAGCTATTTCCAATCGATATATCATATAGTCTGATTAATTGTCAGTGGTGCTATAAAAGTCCTTTGACAAAAGATTATTAATATAGATTTATATATCCTTAAATAAGGTCTTCATGACTCTCTGAGTGTAGAAGGAGCAACTGTTGGCGCTTCTGCCCTGATTTTACAAGAACTCTCAAAAATTGGCTTTAAAAACAAAAGAGGGGGAACGGTACCCCCTCAGAAGGAGCCCCCCTGAAATACTCTCCATCATGCCTTGTTCACTTTTCTCTCTCTAAAGCTGAAAGCTCATGGCAAATCTCTTGCTGACCATGTTGGTGACCTCGGGCACCACCAAGACCAACAAAACTTTGCCACAGATATGGGGAAGGACCCTCATACCCATAAAGGGAATGCCCCAGACCCAGTTCCCTTATGGAGCCGAGGACTGATATGCCTGTCCAATACCACAGAAGGCACAGCTAACCGGCTACCACAAATATTAATGAAAAAAATAGATACTCTTACAAAGCCAGGCCCAACCATAAATACGATGAATAACAATTTACATCCAGGGAAGAGAAATCTCCCTGAGAATCCCCTTCTTTTTTCTTTCCAGGTAAAAATGAATCACCCGTGATGCCTGCTATTAGAAGTTCTAATCCAGATGGGCCAGAAGCCAGGATCCTCGCCCTTACCCTCACCCCCTACCTTTTCCCACCTGGACAAGGTTCCCTGAAGCTTGGCAACTGCAAGATCCTGCTTGGCAACTGCAGATAGACTCAAAGCAGTGTACCATATCATCTGAAGAATAGCAGGGATACCATAACTCAAGCAGTGTACCATATCTTCTGAAGAATAGCAGGTTGCAGTCCTCCTCGCCCCCACGAATAACTAGGACCTGCCGGTCGGGTCAAGTGCACCCAGACATGGGGCTCGAGGCATGGACCCCTCTGGACGGACCCTCATTGAGAGGATGTGCGCACGACATCAAGATTGAGCGAGACAGAGATCATCGCTGACGACCTGTCATCCACGAAACCAGGTTGATGCTGCCATCAAGAAGACGGTTGAAGTTCATTACCATCAGCCAAAATTTGAAGAGGATCCAGAAGTGACTCCGCAGGAGACTGACACAGCTGCCAGCTCCCCTGCCTCCCCCTACGGTCGACCCCTAGACTTCCACGCCCTCCAGAAGGGTTCCTGGTATGCCTGGCTTTGCCCTCTCTTCTCTCGCTAGAGAGCTTGGCCTCTTGATCACCACAACAAAAATTGGCTTTTTCCTAAACCAAGGCCGCCCTTGATATGGCCGCTAACATTGGGGAGCCTTCCTTTATGACAATATTACACCCCAAACTGACAAATGGTTGGTAACTTGAACATTTACAAGAGACTAGGATGGCTGTGAGTTAGCCCAATGATGGGATTATTGTAGGTCCACTTCCCAGGGGCCCACCCAATGCAGCCGAAAAGGAGTGCGTGGTGCTGGGAGTGGGTGCAGCCTACATGGCCTAAGACAGGGCTCTCACCATCCTTCCACCCACATCGGAGTCCCTTGACGTTGCCCATCGTGGACAGCCTAAAGCCTTCGACCATCGATGTGACTCGTCTCACATCAGTGTTTTGGGGTTGTGAACTTGTCTAAGACCCCCCATAATTAGACATCCAAATTCAAAATTCACATGGTTGGGATTGATCATAAGATGCCTTCTCTAACTAAACAGAGAAGGGGGAGATGCCAGAAGCCAGGACCCTCGCCCTTACCCTCACCCCCTACCTTTCCCCACCTTCACAATGTCCTCTGAAGCTTGGCAACTGCAAGATCCTGCTTAGCAACTGCAGATAGACTCAAAGCAGTGTACCATATCATCTTAAGAATAGCAGGGAGACCATAACTCAAGCAGTGTACCATATCTTCTGAAGAACAGCAGGTAGATCATAATTCAAGGCAGAGTACCTTATAGACCATGACATGTTTCAAGGCACAGGCCAAGAAGATTTTGTACTTTTCTACCACCTGGCCCCTCTTACCCCCTCCCCTTGTAAAACATGCTATAAAAAAGCATTTCATGTTCAAAAATAAATAAATAAATAAATAAATAAATAAAAAGAAAAAAATGCACACATACAAACTGAATCTTTTTTTTAATTTGAGAACAAGATTTTTGATTAGAAACTATAATCATTATAACAGGATAATGATTTCCAGTGAAAAATCTAAAAGTTTCTTTTGTGAGACTTGATTGGCAAATATTAAAAATAATTTTGTCTAATAGGTTATTTTATGTACTTTTGAAAGCATAAAAATTGCAAGTGTTCCTTAAAATCACATTTTGATGTAAGGCTACATCATAAATAGTGGTTACTTGAAATTGAGAAAAGTATTGGTCAGTAGATCATGGAACAAAATAATAAACATGTTTATTTATGCAAATTATCATGTTTTCTGATGTATCCATATACAAAATAAACCACATAATGCTGATAGAAATGTAAATGGAAAATTATAAATAGTAAATTTAGATATCATATGTTATAAACAGTAACATTAGATTTCATGTGTTAGCTATAAGAATGAAAGTTAATTGTGGAAGAGATGCTAATTATCAAGATTCACAAAAATATGAATCATCCTATTTGAAAACAAAACAATGAAAATTGTTTGGATCCACAGAAGTCGCTGTGCAGATATGGAAAAAACTGATATATTACTGTATGTGAAAATAATTAATTTTCTCAGAAAGGATGAGTAATAAAAATTTATTATTTTATTGTGTTTTATAATAGTTTGTGTTATTTGTCTACATATATTTTGCCATTCTTTTTTATACACACAAAACACAAAGTAAAAACTTAAAACAGAAAAGAAAGAAAACTTCGAAGATTAGGAAAAAATTAACTTTTCAAAAAACAATAGGACTGTTCAACAATATAAGCAAATTATATAAAACCTAAACATTCTTCACATGAACCAAAATTATCCAAACCAAAAGTTGGTTGTATAACATCCATTTCTGAAATAAAGGCAAATAAGTAAATAGAGTACAAATTTTCTTTGAAATGTAAGTTGACTTACTCATTTTGGTAGAAGCAGTACTTTCAAACAAATTGAAATTATGAAATCTGTGATTCAAGGATTTTCTTATCAGTACCCAGCATGGGGAAATGCTCACACCTATTAATGAGAACATAGATATAGGACACCACTCCAGGAAAACAAAGGACATCACAAGGAGTTTGCAAAACATTCATATTTCTATTAAAATGGAAATAAATGTGCAAACTGTCAAAAGTCTCAAATGGTAAAGCTACAGAGAAAAGTAGGTATGGATACAGATGCTGCGTATATTAGTAATAATAATTAGATGCACCTCATAGATTGATAGTAAATAAATAGAAAAGATCATGTTTACCAAATTTATGTGGTACTTAACACCTACATGAATAAATACTTCTTGTAAGTACACTTGCATGTGTGTGATTTGTTTGTGTGTGTGTGTGTGTGTGTGTGTGTGTTCGTGCATATATGCATCTGTGGATATAATAAAATACTGGTTATACATATATGTGTGTGAGTATGCATGTGTGTATATATGCATGCAATGAACTACCAGAAAGAGAAATGGTTCCATATGTTTTCAAAAAAAAATCAAAATAATCTGTGCTGTGTATCTCCAGGAAACTAATGTTAACAATGTTCTCTACCTGTTCTATACCTCCTTCAATTTATGTGGTTAAATACCCACTGAGTGTGTAAGGACATTCCTTGACTTTATGTTGTATGTCAGGACATGTTCAAACATATACGAGTTATTTTTACCACAGTAAACTTCTTTATCAGTTCCATTAGCATTTTAGACTATTAATATGTAATCTGTTTATTACCATTTCTCGAATGTTTGCTAATATGCTATTTTCTTTTTTTTAAGCCACAGTGCTGTTTGATTAAACTATAAATATTTAATTCCATGAGAAGTCTGTCATGTTAGCTATCACTAAAATGTCACTAGATGTGACTTAGAAGCCATTTGTTTGACACAATGGCAATATGGAGGAAAGGTTTTTATAGCCAGGATTACTACAGATATACTTGGGACAGACACTGGGAAAAATTTACAAATTCATCATGACATCACTTAGTGTGTAAAATGGAAGTTTCAATCTCACAGACAATGACACGATCTCAGTATCTCACAAGTTAAGTCTGACTATCCTCTACTGATCTACATTTGAATTTATGCTATTAGATAGGAATGTATTTTCACACCATGATAACAACCAACTTGCAAATACCTAGGTTTTTTTTTCCATGTTTTATAACCCCACTCCATCTAACTCATGTTATAAATATTTTCTTTTCTGCTTTTCCAGCAGCACACATTTTAGCTCTTCATAGAAATATTAATTGTAAAATGTAACATGCATTTGTGGTAACATTTCCATACATATACAAACAAGACATCAGTCATGTTTGTCTACTCTGCCATGCTTGGATCACTGTTTTTCCTCAGGGCTCTGTCCAGTTTCTGAAAGTCTGTATTATTTTTATCTCCTGCCTTCCTTCTTCCTTGCTCTTCTCTTGTGACCACAGTTCCAATCCATACTTATATAACATTGATTGTTGACTTCTTTAAAAGACAACATGTTTCATTTGTCTTTCTCTGTTTGGCTTCTTTCATTCATTTTAGCATTCTCCAATTGCATCAGCATTGTAACCTGACTAGATTCTGGTCCATTGTACATCTGAGATATAGTTTTCTTGATAATCATGTGTTGTAGTTTTGGACAGTTTGAAAACTTAGTTGCTTATACTTTCTCTTCCACTTACATTTTCATTCATTCTGTTTTTAAGAAAGACAGACATAGATGACATAAACATGAATATCTCAAGGCAATCACTTCTTTCATATGAGTAACACCTTCTCCAACATAGGTATATATTTTGAGCAACTTACATCATGTTATATAAGTATCAGGGACTAATAGGACAATGCTGTCATATCAATGATAAAATCAAATAGCAATAGATACATCTGAACAATAAAATTCAAGAAAAACAAAAGATCATTTAATTAATAATCTGGGGCAGCAAATATGTTAATAAACAGAGCAGACTACTCCTTAATATTGATTTCTCTGACTATAAATACCTTTCCTAAAATGTAAACTAAGCCATATTTAAATAGATGTGAAGAATAAGGTTTAATATACATAACTTACAGAATTTAGTAAATATCTTCAATTTGTATACTTTTAGACTACAGTAAATTACCACTAAAAATAACAACCAAATAAACCTTGGTGAAAGGAACACAGTTTTTTTTAACAGATATCAAAGACAGTGGTGTAGGAGACACACACAGACTTTCTGATGTCTTGTTGTCTTTTTGGCTTCATTACCCACTTTCTGCACAGTCTATTTGCCCAGATGTAGAAAGTCATGAGTAATTTACCAATTTATCTTCCAGTTAACAGAAACCATGGGATCTCTTACAGCTTTTTGTAATGATTCATACTGATATAATACTACAGATGCCAGTTTTCCAAATACTATATCTTGTTCACAATGTTGTGTTATTAGTCAAAATAACTTGTTTTAGATTCTGGTTCTCTATCTTAAATTTCTAGTTTCTGTCTTGATGTCATAAAGTGGAATTACTGAAGTGTATTTCACAGAGCATCTATTCTTGACATTTATTTAAATATTGAAATAAATGGGTAACATCCAATTTATATTTGCCAATCTTTCCCAGTGCAACTTGACTGGTGACAAACAAGTGAGAATTTCTCATAAACAGAGATAATACCAGCAGCAAGGAAAAGATAAATCCTGTGGAGAGGAAAATGAAAACTCAGATCCCACTGTCCCCCTGGAATATTTAGAAAGTGGGTTATCTGTGATGTAGTGCATCAAAGATGGCAGGGTGCAAGAAGGTGTAGAAAATCTTGTAGATTAGAGGAATATGACTACAGACATGGAGGTCAGACAGTCCAGCATGAGTACAGACAGATGTTGGGCAGTACAACAATAGGACATGTAGCGAACAAAGGTGTTCTTAAGGAGAAACTCCATTTTACTCCATGAATCTATACCTTTAATATACTCCTTTTATTTCTCTATAAATCATTTTTGTGACAAAAAGTCAAATTATGAGAAGAATGCATTTAAGATGAAATTAATTCCTACATTTTCATTTTCTGTGGGACTTCCTTGATCGAAGAATTATTTGCTCAAAGATTACTGACTTTTAGCACTTGCAAGTTAAAAATCAACATGTTAAAAAGCATCCTGCCTATTAAAATTTGATGGTGTGCTTGGATCTCAGGATACTTAGTTAAGAGTCATTTGAACAAGTTTCTTCTTGTCCTGTGCTTTGAAACATGACTTCATCAGATACACCATTTTTCAAATTATTTTAGTCCATTTTAGGTTTCAACGCATTTAAGTAAAATCTAGATGGAGCTTATTTTAAACTTAGTATTGCTAGCAAAATAAAATAATTTTATAGATATCAAATTATGTATCATTTTCTGTTGAACCTCACATTTCCATCAGGGACAGCTGCCATTTTTTCATCTGCCAGAGCCTTTTGCAATATTATTCTTTATCAAATCTTTACTCCAACAAAGATATGTATGCACATCTTTTAAACATTTTATTTTACAACAATAGATGTTAGACAGTTCATAATAAATTGGTTTAAGGAAGCAGTGCTTTGGTGAGATATTGGAAATGACATTGCAATAAGAACTCAACATTTGTGGGGATGTTTATGCTGTATTTAATATGACATCATCATGTTAAATTCACATGTGATGACATTGTGATAAGTTCAAGAGGGTGAATATGGAGAGAAATACATGAACAGTTCAGACATGGGATATGGAATACCATGATCATAAGGACTAGTGAGTTCAACATCATCTATTGACTCTCAGATGGTGTACAACTCGTTTTTTGAGAAAAACTTTCTACTGGATTACACTTCAAAGATTAGGTGGTAGTTGTCCAATAAGCCCATGAATCTACCTATACATTCTAGGGATTAAATTCATGTCTGCAACTTTGTACTGAAAAATTTTCTCTTGAATTATTCCACCACCATGACCATCACCACCACCACCATAACAACAACAACCACGACAAGCTACTACCTTACCCTTTTTAATTTAAAAATCCTTCATACATTCTTTCAACAGTTGGATATTTTCTCTTCTACATTCTTAACAGGAGAATCTTTTAATGGTGTTCTTTCTAAATAACACATAATAACACATTTAAAATTAAATCTTCATTTTCATTGATTTTGCAGAGTGTCTGATTACTGCTTCACAATGCTGCTTAATGTTTTTTTCCATACATTCTGCAATTGCCTTAACTCACCATAAAGGCAAAAAATGATTACACTCTTTGCATGGGTAATTTGTTTCCCCACTTCCGTGATTGTGTTAACAGTAAAATTTGTCTAACTCTTCTCTTTCTTCTTGTTTGTCTGCATGTGTGTTAAACTACACTGAGAACATAGCATCTTGCATCTTAAATAGAGCCCATCTATCCATTTTCAATTCAACCTCAAAGACTAGGGTTATCTATGTTTTTCTTGAGCTGCTGTACAAATGATCTAGTGTTGTGTTTAAAGTTATATCTCTCTTAAATGTATCTCTGTAAGATACAATTGTAATGACAGTAGATGTTACATGTTAACTTTTTGTTTTCATGTTTTTGATAATGACAGAAAGGTGCGTGCTTGCATGTTTTTGTGTCTAGGCAGTACTGCATGATGTGGATGTTTTATAATTTTCTTCTCATCCCACCACTCCATAAATACTTCAGTTGCTTAAAAAGCTTGTGTCCTAAAAATAAAGGTGTTACATTTTTCATTGAATTCTTTCTGTGGACAGAGTTACTGCTCACTTGAGAAAATGCCTAAGAATGGGATGTTGAGACATGCAATAATCATACAGTTTTCTCTCTTATTATACTCTGTACTAGAATATATTATTTGTACCAAAATAATTACAGTGCCTTATATACATGTTTGAAACCATCAAAGAACAAATTTAAGTAGTAAAAAAATGTGGTGAAAACTCCTAACAGAATTTATATAGTTGAGACTAATCTATTTGTAAATTTTTATTCACAAATAAAAGTAACAGTCCCTTCTGACCTCTTTGTTCACTTTTGAGTTAATAAAATGCAAAAATTTCTTCATTCACAGTAAGAATGATGGTTTGGGGTTTGCAAATGACCTAATTGCTTTGCATCTTTAGTCTCACTGTGTATTTTGTTTTAATTAGGACATATGGCTTTTTGAGTTATTTAATACAGCATGTCATGGGGACTTGGTGACATTTAATGACTTAACAACTAAAGATTTTGAACATATAGTATTGCGTTCCTTTTCATTCTATATACTTTTAAGCGTAAAATGCTACAACAAACATTCCCATTTAAAATATTAAATTTTTATGTTGCAATTAAAAACAAAATTGAATACAAATTTTATGAGATTTGTCTTTAATGTATTTTTAAATTTACATATTAGTATTGTATTTACATTATTTCCACCCCCTCTGACTTATACCTACTCCTCCAGTTTCCATACAAACACTTGAAATTCATGACTGCTTTCTGACTTGCTATTGTTACACACACACACACACACACACATGGTCTACACACACACACACACACACACGGTCTACACACACACACACACACACACACACACACACGGTCTACACAGTTCATTTTAGTGTTGCCCATATACGTATGTGTTTAGGACTGACCACATAGGATTTAATAACTCATTATGGGGCTCATCTCTTGAAAAAAAAAAAAACAACTAGTTCATTCTCTCCCCAACCCATTCTCTGTCTCTGTTTCTTTGTGTTTCTAAGTCTCTGTCTGTCAGTCTGTCTGTCTTTCTGTCTGTCTCTATCATCTATCTATCTATCTATCTATCTATCTATCTATCTATCTATCATCTATCTATCTACCTATCTATCTTCTATCTATCATCTATCTATCTATCTATCTATCTATCTATCTATCATTTATCTCTGTCTGTCTCTCTCTCTCTCTCACACCATTGATTATAAATTTGTAATTACTGTTGAGTCAAAATTAAATTTTTAAAAGGTAAATATTGGGGTATGTGAGCAATTCAACTTTGAATCATTAGGACTGTGATCAGATCATGATGCTTTGAGAATGTTTAGTCAAACTGAGGGAGAAACACTGGAAGTGCATGGCCAAATCAATTTTCTTCTCTTTATTTGTCATTCTTAACTTGTTAGTAAATAAGAGTATAAAATATTTCTTATGGAAATAAGTTCTTAACAATCAAATTTGCTTTAAGTCAATTATTGACTTTATTTGGAATCCTCTTAGGTAAGATATGATAAGGTAGAGCTTAAGGAGTATAGACAATGTTTGAACTATTTGAGAAATGCCTTTTTATGTGAAAGGTTTTTCAATATAGTCATCTGTCTGCAATTGCAGAGCCTTGTTAAAATTATCAAAACAAAACAAAAAAAAAAATGGAGATGGGGTTGATGCTTTCACCTGCACCACAAGGAGGTCCTTATTTTCTTTGCTAGATGAATAGCAACTATTCTAGAACACCCTGGAAGAATGTCAATGCCTACATAATATAGTAACAATCAGATTTAGCAGAATGGTCCTCAAAAGAGATGACTAATAGGTGGTATCAATACTACCTACCTGGGAGTTTGTTAAAAACCACATTGTTTCTAGGCCAACCAATGTTTACTGAATAAAGAATTCTTGAAATGGGCCCAGAAATTGGTTGGGGGGGTTTAATTACTTTGTTTTAAACAAACTCTTCAGAGGATTCTGATGAATGTACAAGTTGGAGAGTCTAAATGCATGGTAAAACATGTGAGGCAACTCACAAAGGTCATTACTTGCACTTACTCCTAATGGTTCATTCTCTGAAGAATGACTCTGAATTGTTTATAATCAAAGATAAATAAAACAGGTCAGGTCTGAGACTTGCACTTGAAATAACTACAGAGCATTTTAGTGGGATCCCTTAAAAAACAGCTGCTGGAATGTAAATAAATAAAATAATTAAAAACAACAGGAACCAAAAAACACAATAAACAAAAAAAAAAACAACCCTATCTCAGGAGAAAAGTAGCTATGTATAGACACAAGATAAATGAGAGGATTCTATATGCAAATATTTTGTCTGTGTCAATCAGCATATGATACTGTCAGATACTTTGAGAAGTTACTAATCATACAGCCCAGAAGGAACACCATATCATGACAGAACTTAACTTATTTCTGACAAGTTCAAATTTTTTTTTCTATTGAGGCAGCAATGGCAAAGTACACTAAATATGATCACCTGTAAACCACAGAAGTTATTCTCAGATAGCTCTGAAGGCTTTCAGGGTCAAGATAATTACATTCATTTATTACTGTTCTGTTGTTGTGAAGTAACATCATGACCAAGACAACACTTATGAAAGAAAGCATTTAATTGTGGCCTAGCTTAGAGTTTCAGAAGGTTAGACCATAATCATTTTGATAGTGAGCCTGGTGGTATTCAGACATACAGGGGGCTAGAGAAAGAGCTGAGAGCTTTAAATCCTGTTCTACAGGCAGCAGACAGAGAGAGAACAGAGAAGAAAGGAGATAGGACAGAGATACATACAAAGATAGATTGATAGATAGATGATAGAGAGAGAGAGATAGAGGGATAGAGAGATATATATGATAGATAATAGTTACAGACAGACAGGCAGTCAGGAAGACAGATAAATAGACAGTAAATAGATGAGAAAGAGAAACTGAGACTGGTTTGAACTTTTGGAACTTCAAAACCTACTTCTAGTGGCACATCTTCTCCAAAAAGGTCAACAATTTCTTCAATCAATTCCCCAACTGGGAAGGAAGCATTCAAATATATCTGCATATGGGAACATTCTCATTCAAAGCACCACACAGACAAACATGACTGGGGTTCCAAGAAGGTGGCTTTTGTCACACAAGATGTCTTCTTGCCATGACCTCAGATGGCAAAGTGATTTAGCAAGCTGTTCAATATAGACAGTGATTTTATTTATAGAGCAGAGTTCTCATGACCTCATGACAAAGGGCACATCTCATCATCATTACTTCAGAAGCTAGAATTTCAGTATGTGCATGTTAGAAAGGCACACACATTCATACCTCATTCTTACTTGAAAACACGACAGGCAAAATAACAAGCAACATAGTTCAAAATGGTGTGATCTTCACAGTAAGATGCTGAGAACTTAAGATTTACCATGATTGCAAGTGAGAAATTTCACTACATGAATCAAAAGAATCAAATGTATTTATACTAAATGAGTTAGCAATTCCATTTATCAAAAGTTATCCTGGGAAAAATTATTGTCAAATTATACATAGGATGCATATATATCATTAATTATAATAGCACAGTAGTTTACAACTACAGAAATATCAACAGAAGCTGGGCTGCAAAACAAATGAGATATTTATATATTAAGATAATAAGTACCACTAGTGATAATGGATGTATCATTTTTACTCAGTTTTTAAAGTTAGAATTATACTTCACAACATGATGTCAAATTACAACGCCAGGAATAGATATGTTCATAGTGTAGGTTCCAAAATGTACATATGGGTTTGTATGGAAACAAACGAACAAAAAAAGAGGAGTAATGGATGCTCCAAAATGTAGCTACAGTAGTCTCTTTGAAAGACAATTTATTTTTAACATTTTAGTTACTTTAACTTACATTTGTCACAAAATTATTTTATGATACACCATGAAAACAATGTTTATAAAATACTTTAAAATATCATTTTACCTTATGTCATTAGTTTTTTACTATTTAAATTAATTTGTACTTTAACTATGATTGAGTAGCCTTATTTTAAAAGATGCTTCAGTTCTTTTTGAATTAAATCTTTAACAGAGACACTTAGAATAAAAGGAAAAATAAGGAGAAAATATTCTAGACTTGATAAAGTTAAAATATATACTTATAAACTAGAAGTTGTAATTGTATAGTTTATAATATACTTATAAACTATAATTGTAATGTAAATTATTCTGGCAGAAGAAACATGATCAGGCACAATTTGAAGAAAATTTTGTAAAACTAACCAAGAAATTTGGTTTGAAAACTAAGAAATATTTAAGAAATAATATATAAAATTAATATATAAATTTTCAATGATAAATGCTAGTCCTTGGGATTTGTTTCAGACAAACTTTTATCTAGTATACTGTGAAGTTTTCTTTCACCTTTCCCCCCATCAGTCCATACTTATAGAATAATTTAGGGAATATTAGTACATTTTAAGCAATTTGGATTTCATATACATTTAAAACTTTAGGATAAGTTTTGATTCTTAGTTTGCATAATCAAATTAATTTTGCATGATAGAAATTTGGTCTATCATGAACATAGTTTCTGCAATATCTGTACCTAATGATAACCAAACTCTTGTACACCTGACCAAACATCAAGTGCCCCTCATAGATGCATTCATGATTTCAGTTCATGCCTAAGTTTAGCTTGCACTGTAAGTCAGGCATTGTTTTTAGCAATGGAAAGATAATAGTATGTGGGGTAAGTAAGGCCTGTTGTCTACAGATTCTTGTACTCTAATAGAAAGCCAAATAGTTATAACAAAGGTTTTACTATTATTAGAAATATTTGACATTTTATGGAGAAGAGACTGAAGAAACGGTAGTCCAATGACTGGCTCTACATGAGATCCATCTACAGTAGTCACCAAGGCCTCATACTATTACTGATGCTATGAGGCGCTTTTAGATGTAAACCTGGGATGGCTGTCCTCTGAGAAGCCTAACATCAGTGACTGAGACAGAGAGAGATACTTAATGCAACCATTGGCCTGAAGTTGGGAATACCTAAGATTGAATTAGGGAGAGGATTGAAGATGCTGAAAGAGAGAGTAATACCATAGGGTTACCAGCAGACTCCACTAAACTAGATCCCAGGGAGCTCCCAGAGTGAGCCACTGACCAGGAGCACACAAAAACCAGAATGAAGCACCTGGCACATATATAGCATATACCTGCCTGATCTGGCCTCAGAAGGAGAAGATGTATTTAATCCTTGTGAGACTTGAGGCGCCTGAAAAATGAGAGGCTTAGTGAGTGAAGCACCTTCTCAGAGGCAAGGAATAGCAAGAATGAGATGAGGAACTGTGGGAAGTCAGATGGGGGTGGGGGGGACAACTATGAGAATGCAAATAAATAAAATAACATAAAATATTTTAAAAATCAAGTATTAGATAATAAATATGGCATTGTTAAAAATTATAAGATACCATATTGAAACATATTTGTGGGTATATTTTTTAAAGTAATTTGAGGGATATTTTCTTTGTATCCTTGTATTTCCAGTCTACCTGGGGACATTGGTCTTAAGTCAGAAAGAAACCTAAGAATAATTTCTGTCATTTTTCATTGTATGCTTACATGAATAAATTACAGAGTCATCCCACAAGAACTGCATTTTGAAAACAAGACTTTTCTGATAGTAAAACTAACATATATTGACTTTAGGAGTGGGTATGACATTCCCAAGTCAGATACATGGTCATATAACTGTTCATAAACAAAATGTATGTCTGCATGTATTAAATTCTCCAAGAAATTAGAAAAAAAAGACATTTTCATGTCATTTCTGATCAGAAATAGCTGAGAATAAAAACTGTTTGAAAATTTAGATATACTCTAGATAGATAGATAGAGAGATAGATAGATAGATAGATAGATAGATAGATAGATAGAAGATAGATGAATAGATATATGGTCTTCAAATACCCCACAGATCCAGAGAATATTGCATTTAAAGTTATTTTATTACTAAAAGACCTTTTTGACAAAGAAACATGTCTGTTTCTGCTAGTATCCCTAGTCTACTCCAAAGATAATGAGTATCAAAAACCTTTCACATGACAGTCACTTCAAATGTGAAAAGATGTCACTGTACCCAGAATCACAGTCAAGAAGGCCACATCTGAGCTAACACTGGGAGTAACTGGAAGCTAGGGATCAAGTGATGTAGGAACTCCTGCATAGGTTCCTTCCAGTCTGAGCTGGTGCCCTGAGCAGACCTTGGGAGCTGGCTCTTCACCCAGTACCATAACACTCAGAGGAAGCTCAACTCCCATGTGCTCTAACATGCCCAGGATCACAGACTCTCAGGAGCTTGGTCACACTAGGATTTCAGGATCCCAAAGGCAGCTTGACTCCCAGGAGCTCTGATAAACCGAGGACCTCAGGATCACAGGTTCCCAGAATCACAGGAACACAGAGATAGCTGGATTATGAGGAGATCTGACATAACCAGCATTAAAGGAGGGACAGGCTCCAGTCAGAGACAGGAAGGACAGGTAACACTAGAGATAACCAGAAGGAAAGAGGCAAGACAAGCAACAGACCAAAAGAGTAATTGTCATCATCATGACCCAGTTTTCCCACCATAGCAAGTCCTAGAAATCCTATCACAGTGGAAAAGCATGACTCAGATTTAAACTCATTTCTCATGATGATGATAGAGGACTTTAAGAAGGACATAATATAACTCCCTTTAAAAAAATACAGGAGAACACAGGTAAACAGGTAGAAACCCTTAAAGAGGAAACACAAAATTTCCTTAAAGAATTAGAGGAAAACACAGTCAACAAGTGAAGGAATTGAACAAAACCATCCAGGATCTAAAAATGGAAGTAGAAACAATAAAGAAATCACAAAGGGAGACAATTCTAGAGATAGAAAATCTAGGAAAGAGATCAGGAGTCACAGATGCAAACATCATTAGCAGAATGTATGAGATAGAAGAGAGAATCACAGGGGCAGAAGATACCATAGAAAACATTGACACAAGCATCAAAGAAATGAAATGCAAAGAGCTTCTAACTCAAAACATCCAGGAAATCCAGGACACAATTAGAAGACCAAACTTAAGGATAGTAGGTATGGAAGAAAGCAACAATTTTGAAAGTAGTCAGTAAATATCTTCAACAAAATTATTGAAAAATATTTTACTACCCTGAAGAAAGAAATGACCAGGAACATACAAAAAGCCTGTAGAACTCCAAATAGACTGGACCAGAAAAGAAATTCAATCTGTCACATAATAATAAAAACATCAAATGCACAAAACAAAGAAAGAATATTAAAGCAATAAGGGAAAAATAACAAGTAACATATAAAGACAGACCTATCAGAATTATACCAGACTTCACACCAGATGCTATAAAAGTCAAAAGATTTTGGGCAGATGTGATACAGACCCTCATAGAATACAAATGCCAGTCCAAACTACAATAACCAGCAAAACTAACAATAACCATAGATGGAGAAACCAAGATATTCCATGATAAAAACAAATCTACAAAATATGTTTCTACAAATTCAGTCCTACAAAGATAATAGATGGAAAACTCCTGCATAAGGAGAGAAACTACACTGTAGAAAAAGCAAGAAACTAATCTTTTAACAACCCCAAAAGAAGATTGCCACACAAACATAATTCCACCTCATTCAACAAAAATAACAGGAAGCAAAAATCACTTTTCCTTAATATCTCTTAACATCAATGGACTCAATAACTAAATAAAAAGACACAGACTAACAGACTGGATATATAAATAGGACCAAGCATTTAGATGCATACAGGAAATGCACCTTAGTGACAAAGACAGACACTACCTAAGAGTAAAAGGCTGGAAAAAAAATTCTAAACAAATGGTCCCAAGAAACAAGCTAGAGTAGCCATTTTAGTATGGAATAAAATCGACTTTCAATGAAGTGTTATCAAAATGATAAAGGTGCACGCATTTAATCCCAGCACTTGGGGCATAGAGGCAGGCAGATTTCTGAGTTAGAGGCCAGCCTGGTCTACAGAGTAAGTTCCAGGACAGCCAGGGCTATACAGAGAAACCATGTTTTGAAAAACAAAAGACAAAAACAAAACCAAAAAAAGTGGTAAGGAAGGGCATTTCATAATCGTCAAAGGAAAAATCTACCAAGATGAACACTCAGTTCTGAACTTCTATGCTCCAAATTCAAGGAGATCCACATTCATAAAAGAAACTTTCCTAAAGCTCAAAGCACACGTTGTACCTCACACAATAATAGTGGTAGACTTCAACACCCTACTCTCTGCAATGGACAGATCATGTAAACAGAAACTAAACAAAGACACAGTGAAACTAACTGAAGTTATGAACCAAATGGGTTTAACAGGTATCTATAGACCATTTCATCTTAAATCAAAGAGTATACCTTCTCAGAAACTCATAAAACCTTCAACAAATTAGCCATATAATTGGGCACAAAGCAAACCTCAACAGCTACAAGAAGATTGAAATTATCTCATGTATCCTACCAGCTCACCAAAAGCTAGAGAGTTCATCAATAACAACAAAAACAACACAAAACCCACAAACACATAGGAGTACTCAATGATAACTTGCTCAAGGAAGAAATAAAGAAAGAAGCTAAAGGCTTTATAGAATTTACTGAAAATAAAGACACATCATACCAAAAGTTATGGAACACAATGAAAGCAGTACTATGAGGAATACTCATACCTCTAAGTGCCTCCAAAATGAAACTAGAAAAAATATACACTAGAAGCTATATAAACATACACTAGACAGCATATATAAAAGCTCTAGAACAAAAAGAAGCAAATACACACAAAAGGAGTTGATGGCAGGAAATTATCAAACTCAGGACTGAAATCAATCATGTAGAAACAAACAGAACTATACAAAGAATCAACAAAACTAAGAGCTGGTTCATAGAAAAAGTCAACAAGATAGATAAATCCTTAGCCAAACTAATCAGAGGGCACAGAGACAGTATCCAAATTAACAAAATAAGAAATTAAAGGGAGACATAAATATAAAAACCAGAGAAATTTAAAAAAATCAACAGATCCTGGGCTGGAGAGATGGCTCAGTGGTTAAGAGCACCGACTGCTCTTCCAGAGGTCCTGAGTTCAATTCCCAGCAACCACATGGTGGCTCACAACCATCTGTAATGGGATCTGATGCCCTCTTCTGGTGTGTCTGATTACAGCAACTGTGTACTCACATTCATAAAATAAATAAATCTTTAAAAAAAAATCAACAGATCCTACTACAAAAGGCAATACTCAACAAAGCTGGAAACTCTGACGAAAAGGATAATCTTTTAGACAGATCCCAGGTGCCAAAGTTAAATCAGTATCTGATAAAACATTTAAACAGTGTCATAATCCCTAAAGAAATAGCAACAGTCATTAAAACTCCCCCAAGCAAAAAAGTCCAAGAACCAGATTGTTTAGTGTAGAATTCTATCAAATCTTCAAAGAAAACTTAATACCAACACTCTACAAACTATTGCACAAAATAGAAACAGAAGGAACTGTACCCAATTCATTCTATAAACCACTATTGCACTTGTACCTAAACCACACAAAGACCCAACAAAGAGAACTTCAGACCAATTTCCCTTATGAATATTGATGCAAGAAATCAATAAAATACCTGCAAACTGAGTCCAAAAACACATCAAAACAATCATCCATAATGATCATTTAGGCTTCATCCCAGGCATACAGGGATGGTTCAATATATGGAAATACATTAAAGTACTTCGCTATATAAACAAAATCAAAGGAAAAAACACATGATTATCACCATTAAATACTGAGAAAGCATTTGACAAAATTCAACACCCCTTCATGGTAAAAGTCTTGGAAAGATCAGGAATTCAAGGCCCATACTTAAACATAGTAAAAACAATATACAGCAAACCAGTAGCCAACATAAAACTAAATGGAAAGAAAACGTAGTAATCCCACTAAATTCAGTGACTAGACAAGGCTGCCCATTCTCTCTCCCTACCTATTCAGTATAATACTCAAAGTCCTAGCCAGAGCAATTAGACAACAAAAGGAGTTCAAAGGGATACAAATTGGAAAGGAAGAAGTCAAAATATCACTACTTGCAGATTATATGATAGTACATTTAAGTGACCCCAAAAATTCCACCAGACAATTCCTACAATGAATAAACAACTTCAGCAAAGTGCCTAGATATAAAATTATCTCAAACAAATCAGTAGCCTTCTTTTATTCAAAGGATAAACTGGCTGAGAAAGAAATTAGGGAAATGACACCCTTCACAGTAGTCACAAATAATATAAATTGTTTCGGTGTGACTCTAACCAAACAAGTGGAAAAATCTGTAAGACAAGAACTTCAAATCTCTGAAGAATGAAATCAAAAAATATTTCAGAAGATGGAACTGTCTCCCATGTTAACAGTTCAGCAGGCTTATTATAGTAAAAATGTCCTTCTTGCTGAAAGCAATATACTGATTCAGTGCAATCCCCATTAAAATTCCAACTCACTTCTTCATAGAGTTAGAAAATGCAATTTGCAAATTCAGTTGGAATAAAACACAAACAAACAAGATAGTCAAAACTATTCTCAACAACAAAATAACTTGTGGAGGAATCACCATCCCTGACCTCAAGCTGTTCTACAGAGCAATAGTGATAAAAACTGCACGATATAGGTACAGAGACAGGCAGGAGGATCAATGGAATAGAATTGAAGACCCAGAAATGAACCCACACACCTATGGTCACTTGATTTCGACAAAGGAGCTAAAACCATCTAGTGGAAACAAATGGTGCTGTTTCAACTGGTGGTCAGCATGTAGAAGAAGGAAAATTGGTCCATTCTTATCTTCCTGTACATAGCTCAATCCCAAGTGGATTAAAGACCCCCACATAAAACCAAATACACTGAAACTAATAGAAGAGGAAGTGGGGAAGAGTCTCAAACACCTGGGAACATGGTAAAATTTCCTGAACACAACACCAATGGTTTGTGTTCAATGGCTGTAAACTCAACAATAGACACATGAGACCTCATGATATTGCAAAGCTCCTGTAACTCAAAGGACACTGTCAATAGAACAAAATGGCAATCAACAGATTGGGAAAAGATCTTCACCAATGGTACATCTGATAGAAGGCTAATATCCAATATATACAAAGAAGTCAAGATGTTAGACTCCAGAGAATAAAATAATCCTACTAAAAATGAGGTACAGAGCTAACCAAAGAATTATCAGCCGAGGAATACTGAGTGACCAAGCAGCACCTAAAGAAATATTCAACATCCTTAGTCATTATGGAAATTCAACTCAAAACAACCCTGAAATTCTTCCTCAGAGCAGTCAGAATGGCTAAGACCAAAATCTCAGGTTACAGCAAATGCTGGTAAGGATGTGAAGAAACAGGAACACTTCTCCGTTGTTGGTGGGATTGAAAGGTGGTACAACCACTGTGGAAATTAGTCTGCTTTTTTCTCTAAAAATTGGAAACTGTATTAGATGAGGACCCAGCTATACTACTCCTTAGCCTATACCCAAAATATGCTTCAACGTATATCAAGGACACATGCTCCACTATGTTCATAGCAGTCTTATTTATAATAGCCAGAAGTTGGTAAGAACCCAGATGTCCTTTAACAGAGGAATGAATACAGAAAATGTGGTATATTTACACAGTGGTGTACTACTCAGCTACTAAAAACAATGACTTCATGAAATTCTTAGTCAAATGGATGGAACTAGAAATATCATGCTGAGTGAGGTAACCCAGTCACAAAAGAATACACATGGTATGCACTCACTGATAAGTGGATAATAGCCCCAAATCACAGAATACCCAAGATACAACTTGCCAACCACAAGAAGCTCAAGAAGAAGGAAGACCAAAATGTGGGCATTTTGGTTCTTCTTAGAAGGAGGACCAAAATATTCATGAGAAGGCATATGGATACAAAATGTGAAGCAGAGACTGAAGAGGAGATAATAAAGAGATTTTGCCACCTAGAGATCCATCCCATATACAGTCACCAAACCCAGACACTATTGTGGATGCCTAGAAGTGCATACTGATAGGAGCCTGATATATCTGTCTCCTGAGAGGCTCTACCAGAGGCTGACAAATACAGAGGTGGATGCTCTCAGCCAACCATTGAACTGAGCACATGGTCCCCAAATGGAGGAGTTAGGGAAAGGACTGAAGGAGCTCAAGGGGACCTCATGGGACAAACAACAATGTCAACCAACTAGACAACACCCCCCCCCCCCGCCGAAAGCTCCCAGGGATTAAACCACCAACCAAAATGTACACATGGAGGGACCCATGGCTTCAACCACATATGAAGCAGAGGATGGCCTTGTATAACATAAATGGGAGAAGTGGCCTTTGGTCCCATGAAGGCTTGATGCCACAGTGTTGGGGAATGCAAAGGTGTTGAAGAGGGTATAGTTTTGTGGGTGGGGTAACATTCTCATAGAATCTGTGGGGCTGTTAGCTCACATATAGACAGGTATGGGTCCTGATGACCTATTGTGGTTCCTGTGTGTCTGCCACTCCAGTCAGCTGGAACCGAGGCTCTGGGGAGCAGAAGCATGGAAATTTGACTGAGTTCACTCCTTGCTGCACTGGGCATGGAGAGGTCTCAGCCTGAAGTCCTGTGGGGGCAGGGCTCCTGAGTGGGGATCTCTAGGCCAAAGCAGCTGATCCAGAAGACCAGTGGTCTTTGTCCTAGGGCTCCCAGATGCTCCTGGAAACTGCAGGAGAACTGATGTGAGGCATACAGGCTGGACCAGCCATAGCTAAGAGGAACAAGGGGGAGAGAAGCCCCGGAGGTGTGCTGTGGGTAGAGACTCTTGGTTATGGCACTTGCTTGGCTGGCTCAGCTAGCTTTGTCAAATTGGCGGCCTCCACAGTGGGAACATAGAGAAGTCCTCAGCAGAAGATTAAATAGTGGCTAGATAGTCTAAGGTCCCCTCCATGGTTCTCTATGGCAGGCCCCAAAGACGCGAAGAAGTCCATGGTTCCAAAAGGTTTATTGTCATGGTGGAAAGTGAATACGGCTGCACCCCCCCCCCATTTCTCGTGGCAGAGCTGAGTTAAATAGTTAGGGAGTAGGGAAGAGAGTCTGGAAAAGAATGCTTAATTGGCTACACCCTCTGGCCTTCAGGTATCTCATTAATATGGAATTTTCTTGAGGCTGAGGCCTGTAGTCACACCCACTACCTGTGCTGGGTGACACAAATCTCTCTTTGGGAGGGGCTGTGGAGGGCTGAAGCCAAGTGAAAGGAACCAGGGGCCCAGGAGCCAAGCCAAACCCCTTGCATCCCATTAGGGTCAGGGGTTGGAGTCCTGTGCTCGACCAGGAGCCCAGCTGCCTCTCACAGGCCACCTCCCCACAGAATCAGGGGAAGTAGGGATACAATAGGGAGGGAGGTTCCAGGGGGAAATGGGGAAAGGGGATTACATTTGAAATGTAAATAAATAAAATATCCAATAAAAAAAGAAAGATGCCACTGGACAAAAAACTGTCCTTGCTTCAACTGCAGACAGAATGCTATTTAATCTGGACAAACAGAACACAGAAAAGTTGACCACTGAGATTTGCCAAGACAAGGTAAGCAGTTGTTCATAATTTCTGCTTCATAAAAATGTCTGTCAGATATTGTAGGCTAAAAGCCTGAACATGGATGCTCCAACATTATATAGACTATTTAGGGGTACTGTCAAGACAGTCAGCTTTTTCTATAATTTCCATAGTTCTGGAAGTTACTTGCATGTACTTCCTATGTACTCAGGTAATGTTTACTCCTCAAGTGTCTGATGGGGTTGAAGACTAATTAAGAATATGCTGTTTAGGATTTAAGATTTGTTTAGGTCCAAGAAGATATTTTTTAGATTAGTAATGAAAGTTATGATAAAAATGATTTAGGTACAGAACTCTGAACTCACCAAGGTAGGGTAAATAATAGATACTTTTTCCAAAATTGCCAAATACATATGGACTAGACATTTTAATGTAAAGCTTACCTGATAGTCTTCATAATTGCTATTATTGTATATATTATTATTATTATTATTATTATTATTATTATTAAAGAAATCACCTTTTATTGGACAAAATGATGATAGAGAGGCTTAATGTTTTTGTGCCCTGTGGAAAGATTATCCTCTCATTATTACAATGCTGGTTGCTCTGATTGCACATCTTCTGCAATCTACACATGGTATTGTAATGTTTATTACAAATATCTCCTGTTTCAAGTTTGAATAATTAATTTTCATCATCTATTCTTTGCCTTTTCAATAAAATATGATTAGTAAGATGTCGAATATAAGAGAATAGCGCAGGACTTCCACTAGTCAGGGAAATTTGAGAGTGATGAATAAGAGGGTATGCCATGAGCAAGAGGTCCTGGAGAGATCAGGAGAGAAAACACCTGAAGCCCAGAGAGCCAAACAAATATTAAAATGCTAGTTTATTAAGGTTTTGGCTGAATTGTAGCCAGATTAGTTTAGAGGATTCTAATAGTTCAGTGATTGCCTAGATTTTGTGCTTTGAAGTTTGGCTGAAAAAAAAAAGAAATATTTGACATTTAAAAAAATTCTATTATGCTACAGATGAGTGTAATTTTAAATCCAGTGTAACACTAAATGGTAAGTAGGCTAAGAGTTGATGGTTAGCATTGATCACTATGCTGCAGCTCAACTCTGTACTCTAACCACTAGTTTGTGGTCTTGCACAACTACTTGACATCTCTTCTCACTTGACTAATAAAACAAATATCCTCTGGCTTTGTTGAGCACGTTCAATCAGATAACCTGTGTGATACATTCAGGTCCCTTCCTAGACCATAGAAAACACCCATTTCTAACACTTCCATATTTATTTAAAGAAACTTCTCAATGATACATATTAAAACAGTAGTATTAGCTTTAGAGAAGCAATTTGTGATATTACCTAAAGTATTAGATCTAATAACTCTGCACACTTCTGTTGACCTTTACATTTTGATTGACAGGAAAGAAAAAACCGCCTAATACACAATAGGCCTTGGCTTTGTATGTTGACTGAAGCAGGTGTCTTACATGTAGATAATCCAACACACTACTTGCCCTGTTTCTTGCTTACTCCTATATAACTGAAAGGCTGTCATGTTCTTGGGATACATAGTGAGCTCATGAGCAGCCTGACTCACAGGTTCAAATAATAAGTCATATTCAAGAAACCAAATACTTTAGATGATGATATATGAATTCTTACATGGATTGTCTGCTTCAAAGGAAACTGACTTAAAATGATAAAAATCTAACCTCACTTGTAGGTAGGAATCACTCCTCTCTCTTATTTATTACTTAATACACTGAGCAAGAAAATGTTATCACAACACAACCCCAGGACAGGAGCAAAGCATCATGAAGAATACACATAAAGCAGTATGAGGAGCTTTGGAGAACACTGTGGAAAATGATTGTACATATAAGTGAGGCTTATGCAAAAGCAGTACAATGACAGAATCTTCATACCTTCCTTTCCATTCGTCTAATGTCCTATAAAATTTTGAGGTTGATAAATCACTTAAAATATTTCCGTAGCAAAATCTCTTTAGTGACATCAGAAGTGAGGCATATAAATTTATATATTATTGTCTAGGAACAAGAAACCAGTGATGCTCAATGCAAGGAAGCGAAGGATGCATCTTTATACAAGATAATTAGCAATAGGTCATCATTCAGACTGCCATCTAAACTAGCTCAAACACTGTTCTTCATAAAATCTGTTAAATCCTCTTCACTTGCTTAAGGTGACACATTGTTGGTTGTATGGTACCCTACAGTTTCAGAAACATATGTATAGCCAAATCTGTCTTAATCTTTGTATCAGAACATAAGATCTGCTGCCAGCTTTCAATATAATAAAAAATGAAGTTGCTCTTATTTGCATGGAAATAATGTAAGTAGAAGCCATGAGTCCTGTGGACACCATGTCACTTTCATGGTCATTAATAGATTGTCCTGTAGACTAGAGGTAAAATGTAACTCTGAATATGGATTATTCTAGAACATTTAAATGCTTTTGATCTGGATGTGACTATTGCTCCATATGACTTGCATGATGAATATTTTGTTCTTGGCTAGTGGCTGTTTATAAGGCATCAGAAATTGGAGAATTAGAGTGTAGCTGGAGGAAGTTTCTGTCTGCTGGTTCACTCTTTGCTTCCTATCAGAAATGTTTTAAAGTTGTTTAATGCTTATATCATATCCTTCTAATGATAAAATGATGTTCTCCCAAACTAAGAGGGGCAGATCGTAGTAGACTATACTCTGAGATTGGTTTGTCAAAATAAATAATTTCTTCTTGTTGTTTTAGGTTGTTACTTAGGTGTTTGGGTACAGTGACAGTAAAACTACTACATAAACAGAGCTAGAGTCTGTCATTTATTTTAAAATATCATAATTTTAAAATATGTGACACAGCATGCTATATAAGGCATTCTCAATAGTCAGCCTGCTATAGAACCATAATGTTAAGAACAGACAGTGTAGGATGGAGCTGGCCTGATAAGATAATGCAGAGAGCAATTCTATTTCAGAAAAGTCAGTATCTGACAAGCATCTGAAGTCCCAGCATGGCTATGAGTGAGGTCTAATCAAGTTCCTGATTGCTTTCTAATAGCTCTGAGATTGAGCCTCCAGGGCTGCTGGCAGTCTCCTTGTGCCAAGTTGCTTGTGTGATGGTTAGAGGTTTGGGCTCACAGAGTATGAATGGGTTCATGTTCAGCCCCACACTAATACCTACTGGCTGATATCCTCTGCTTGTATCTCCTAGAGGAAAAGCTTGTCATTTTTCTTTCTTCCTTTATTCTTTCCTTTCTTTTTTCTTTTTTAAAATTCTGTTCAGTGATAAAATTCTACCTGTCTTTGCTATCATTCTTTTTCTTTGTTAAAATGTTAAGTTTTCAGTCTGGAAGAACTATATCAGTGAGTTCTGGTCATAGATTATCATATGACCCAATCAGATAGATGCCAGTGTCAAGATTCATGGAGAAACTCTAACAAAGAGCTCCTATTTTCTTTATTGCTAAAGATGTATGATTAATCCCTTCTCAGAAAATAAATATATTTGATTAAAATATATAAATATTCTAGGAAACCTTGATTTGTAAATAACTACATTAGAAGTTATATGAATGAATCCCTGAAAATTCAGGCAACTTATGGGACTATATTTCATCTTGCAGAAGTCAATGAGAAAGTATTTGGAGATAAATTGAGGCATCCTTGTGCCTGACTAGGTGAGGAACAAATGTCCTTTCACATGAACAGTTCTTCATAACTCTGACACAAGCTGTCTGAAAATGAAGCACAAAGACCTGGGTTCAGTTGCAGTTTAGGCTACTGGGACATATTACATGCTAAAGTGTGGCTTACTAGACACCTGAAATAGCATCTATGAAGTACTTTCTTCAATCTCAATATCAAAATCCCAGAAAAAAACAACAACAAAAAAGCTGCTTCTGTAACTTGTGCTAAGTGTACTTTGCCAAAAAAAAGAAAAAAAGAAAAGAAAACAGAAATTGCATACATATAGTTTCTCTAATTCCTAGAGGAAATCTTAGTCTCTTTCTTTTTAAAAATAGACAATGTTATTTCAATTGCTTTCCTAAGTAAAATGTTGTAGCTTGGATCTACATAGCTGATTTGATGAGCTAAATATGCATTGTTATCTTTAATTATTGATAGCATTTGTAGTTAATTTTATTAATCTCAAGTATATATTCAATTATATAACCCAGATAAGTACATAAAATCAAAGGATTTTTCTCCACCAAAAAATTTAAAAACTAAAATGCTTTTTTCCCTAAGTTACTGTATCATAGAAATGTCATACTTTAAATTCAATAATGTTATTGCCTTCACCATCTGCCTCAGATAGCATTTGTATAGAAGACAGTATCCTCTCATCAGAGATATTGATCATCTGTACATTTTACTTTGTGTATGGCATGAAAACTCATAGTGAAAGATTTGGTTTGCTTCAAGATCTGAAATAGTTGCTGTGGATGTGGATTGATTAAGTGGTCTGGAAATATGCTGAGGTGCTTTTCTATGTGTTATAGACACAGAATGGTATTTTAAATCAGTGGTTGACAGTTTCTTTGTTAGTCAGGCTGTTCATAGAAACGACTTAGATTCTCAGCATCCTTACCTCAGTATCTCTTCATATGCTGGTTTAGACATAGTGTTTGTCTTTGCCAACGATACAGTTCTCTAAAATCTGTGAGAACCACAGTGCCTCCTCTCTAGAGTCTTAAATTCTAGTAGAGGAAAGGGAGTCATCTAAAACACACTAGTACCAATTGAACAGTCATGCCTTTTTGTTTGTTTGTTTGTTTGTTTTTTATTTTGGATATTTTGTTTATTAATATTTCAGATGTCCTTCCCTTTCCTCATTTCCCCTAACTAGAAAACTCCTATCCCATCCCCACTCTTTCTTTTTGCTTTTATACCATTTTAATTACATGCAAGTATTAAGGTTAGTTCTAGGTTGAGGAACTATCAATATGATAGATGCATATAGCCAAGGAACAAGCAAGAGAATAAGCATAAATAGTCAAAGAACAAGCAAGGCAATAAACAAAGTTCCATGAACACTCCCATGATCACTGTTTCTAAATGTTTATCAGGATCACCAAAATATCAAAGCCTACTTCACTGTCCTAGCCTAAAGTCATTTTCACAGCTGAAGCCTAGTTCGTTGTTCTAGCCAAAAAAATAAAAAAATACAAATTAAAAAAAAATCATGTTTAACTCTGTATTTTGTAAAATTATTATCTTGGAAAAATTAAGGTAAACTTTAAGAACATTTCTTCTTGCATGTGTTTTCATAATTTTTAATTAATATTTGAAGGACTATGTTTTTATACTAAGAAATACTAAATACTATTTATATTATACCATTAAATCATAATTAACTATAACTTATATACATTGAAAATTATGTATTGTGTACAAATAGTACAATTATATATATGTGTGTGTACTATAACACACACACACACACACACACACACACACATATATATATATATATATATTACAAAAATATAGAGTATAATCTATGGCTTTTCTCAGGTAATAATATTTTGTAAAAAATTAACACTGTGATAAGTGTTGCTATAGTTTAGTCTGTTAAAATTTGGCATTTTCTTATACTGGAAATATAACATAAATTATTTAATTTATAAAAGATGTGATTGGTTTGTTTTGAATTTTCAGGTATTCTAAGTAATAGTGTTGCTAGTAATAAAGTTGTCTTTGTGTCATGGTTGCTACCTTGCAGTATTTATAAAAATTTGACACTGTGAGAAAAGTTTATCTTGATATTTGACAATATCTGGAAAAATTCTAGATTGTCACCTGGAGAATGTTATTCACATCTAGTGAGAAAATATCAAACAACATGTAGTAACTGTATTGGGATTTTCCAGCAAAATGGTATTTGCCATTGTTGTGGAACCTTCATCTAAAGTGAATGCCTACAGGCTAAATTTCTTGAGGTTGTAAAATATAAATAGGGAGCTTTATGCTTTGTGAAAAAGATGTACCATTTTCCTAACAGAATTTTTATGTTTTCATCAGCCTTTCATAAGATTTAAAATCCCTGTCAACTAAAACGTTATGTTTTTATTCTTTTACAGTTTTTATAGCTATAAACCAGTATTTGAGTAGGTTTGGTTACATATTGTAATAAAACAAGTTACGGACGATGCCTGATCAATTCTGTTTAAATTTGAGCTTTTGATTCTTAATTTTCAGTGATCATCTGTATCTTAGATACTAATTACTTCTCCTTTATAGGGGTACACTTCAGAGTTGTTCCTTACACCTTTTGTTTCTATTATGTTTTGTTTATTTGTTTGCTTGCTTGTTTACTTCTGCTTGCAGTAGAGCTAGAGATTGAAGCTATGATCTCTTAGTACATAATAAGCAGGATGCAGACATTTATAAGAATGTGCTGTTAGAATCAAGCAGTTGGATAGCTGCAGATCTGTCTTTTGCACATATTGACAGGCACCTACTAGTACACGGGAGGAATCACACTAGGAAAGTGAATTAAGTTAAAAGTACTGATTTGATTGACACTGTGGGTGGCACACATATATTCCTCATTCCTTTTCCATGCTTCCTATCTGGGAATCTGACAGCCTGATTGTAGGCTCTTGCTATGTACTTAATTCCATCCTCAAAGAGTTTGAAAAGAGATCTTCCTCTTCTGTCAGATGGGCTTTACTTTCTTTGAAGCAAACCCACTATTGTCTTTGTCTTTGGCATTGAGGCTTGTAGTCTTCTCAGTGTCCTCACTGTCTCTATGTCTATGGTATAAAAAACCTGCCAGTAACCTCCTGGCCTGGAGACAGTTGAAATGAGACATGGTGCTGTATTCATATGTGGTTTTAAAGTCTGATCATCTCTTCTAGCTCACTCGCTATACTCAATGCTTGCTGATAGCTTCTAAAATGTCCTAAAAACTTTCTTGCACTTTCTTAGGTTAAAGCTGCTAGCTTAGGCAATTAATACCTATAGCCCAAAGGCAGTGGATTAAGTAATGTAGTCCTTTTTCTATCTTTGCGGGAATTGCATAGCTTTAGCTCTCAGCCTGCTAGTTGAAGTCCCAGAAAGAAAAAGAAATAAATTAAAAAATGATTTTAGCATTTATTTCTAAGTTCTAAAAATGTTTCCTATGAAAGCTCTCTAAGAATAAGGGGTAAAGGGTCTTCTAAGATACAGGAAGAAGGAAATTAAGAAAAAGGGGGTGGGGGATAAGCAGATAAGGGAATCCAGGCTAAGGAAAAAAGAGCTAAGGAGTGCCCTACTTTCTTTGTCCTCAAGACTTGTACAACTTTTGGAATACATGATCACCTGGTAAAAGGTTAATCACAAGTATGCACATAAATTTAAATCATGAATCAAAGAAGTTTACAACAGAGAATGTTTACATGCATATTCATGAAGAATAATCTGGCCAAACATACATTGTCTGTCACCAGCTCTGCAGGTTCATGGAGAATTAAGATCCATAACTTTTGTGACCAAGGTAATAGTGAAGTTTTGTACAGATAAAACCCAGTCAATATTTTATCTTCTGTCTTAGTACCTACAGTAAGTCATTATTTCTCTTTCTTATAACCTTTAGTTAATGGTTTTACAGCCTCTTGGAATGTGCTCTGAGTAGTAGATGCCTCTTTGCTATCTCAGAAGCAATTAATTCATGACACTAAAGAATGGCAAAGTTCTCATTGCAGTTTTGACTATCAGAGAGAACTTATTATCACTCCCACTATGAAAGAGCTTAGTAATTACTAATATAATTTTAAGAATTATTATAGAATCATTTATTAAGGATTAAAAAATCATCTATTTGTTTATTTAGCACCTCTATAAGACAGTACATCTTTGTTGTTCTGCAGAGATCTGCTCAAAAGAGTGGACTAATATCTAGGGATATATATATATATATATATATATATATATATATATATATATATAT
>NW_021604569.1:15127099-15170990 GCF_004785775.1 Grammomys surdaster | reverse complement strand
TCCTGGGACTTGTATACAGGACCAAATCCATCATAGAATTCAATCCAAGGCAGATCCATCTCAAGATGATCACCTGTAACTTTTCTGTTTTTTTCTTGTTGGCTCGTGAAAAATAACTCTTCTAAAAGAAACTCCAGTCTGTAATAATTCATATCATTCTCTTTTGAACCACTTCATTTTTTATCCAAAGCCTAATAATATCCTCTGCTTCACTAATGACTTTTAATGAACAGCAGTACTTAATTTTATGGAATTGAATTTACTTCTCTCACACTCTATATATTATTCAATAAATGTTATTAATTTCATGGTAAATGATATCTATTTTTTTCTTCTAACATAGGAATATAAGAACATGGTTTACTGCTGAAGACAGTATCAACACAGCCCCTTGAACATAGATAATTCAAGCTCGTGTCTACATACAGCCTCACCTGTATGTACTTTCACATTTCATATAGTAAGGTAGTATTCGCACTGCAAATGGAGAAATATAAACACTCACTAGACAGAATACCTTTAATTTACAATGATCTTCTTGAAAAATATGCTAGTGCATTGGTGCCATAAAGATTGTAGGAGTAACTAACCAATATCTAATTTGGTTCATGAGGTGGAAGCCCTATCTAACACGGCTTGTGAGCCAGACAACCTGAGACAGCCCAGGGTCCTATGGTAAAGCAAAATACTACTTTTCTCCTAAAAGAACATAGAAATAAGAAAATTCTTAATGACATCTTGCTATACTCATAGAGACTTGTTCAGTCATCATGAGAATGTTCCTTGTGAAGTAGATAATGGACAGCACAGTTTTCTGTCAACTTGATGCAATTAAAGACATCTGAGAGAAGGAATCTTCAAATCAGTAATTGCCTCTTTAAAATTGGGCTGTATACAAGCCTATAGGACCTTTTTAAAAATTGTGATTAATATGGTAGGACACCGGGTATTGTGAGTGGTGCCTTCCCTGTGTTAGTAGTCTTGAAGTTTATAAGAAAGTAGGCTGAGTAAGTCATGAGGAGCAAGCCACTTAACAGCATACATCTATGTCATTTGCATGTGCCCTGGCTTCAAGGTTCCCATCCCTTTTGAGTTTCTGTCCTTACTTTCTTCGGTGATGAACTAATATATGGAATAAAAGCCTTTCCTACCCATCTTGCTTTTGGTCATGGTGTTTTATTACAACAATGTAATCTCTATCTAAAACAAATTACAACAAATATAGAGACCCACATCCATATAATATGTAGAGAGTAAAAGACCATATCATACTCATCTTCAAAAGATATGTCTTTATCAAAACCCTCTACTCAGGGCTCAAGAAATCCTGCAGACAAGGAGAAGAAAGAGTCTAAAAGTCAGAGGGGGTGGAAGACTCCAAGGAAATAATAGCCCCTAAACCAATAAAATTGACACCTATAACAACTCATGGAGACTGAAGCTACATGTATACAGACTGCGGGAGTTTGTACCAAATGGAGTCTTAGTTACTAATGGAACAGTGGACACATACCTTCTTCCTAACATAGAAGCTTCCTCCAAATTATAATCACTTAAAACTGAAAATTTAGTTTTAAAGAATCTCACCTGGGAAACAAACTCTTCTTATGGGGTAGGCTACATACCCAGAAATACATGGCCAGCAGAAAATAAATTCTGTGGCATCCTTAGTTGCATTTTGGGAAGTTCCCTGTTTCATAATTCCTTGTCAGGGATTCTACTGTTTTATCAGTATTATTTATATTTCTTTTTAACCTATAGATCCTTTGGCTTTTAGTTTATTATTTTTATGAAATCTCTGAGTGTATGAAAGCATAGGTCTTGAGATCCATATCCATTTCTTTTCTTCTTTTTGTAATTTTCATAGTCCAATATTTAACATATTATATCTATATTGTTATATTGTGTTATAATAATTAACCTTTAGAAACCTGTTTCAATTATTTTCTTTCTTGGCATGTGCACGCTTGCATGTGTATATTTGTGTGTGTGTGTGTGTGTGTGTGTGTGTGTGTATACTGTTTAAGGCAGAGTTTTTTGGTTATACATGGCTGTAGACCCCTTGACATCAAACACAGAGATCTATCTGCTTCTGCCTCCAGAATGTTTGGAATAAAGTTATATGTCACCACTTGGATGCCTGTTTGTTTTCTAATGAGAGACAGAAAGAGAGTAGATCTGGAAGGGATGGGATGTGGGGAGGAACTGGGAGAAGTAGAGAGAAGAGAAAGTATAATCAGTTTATATAATATGAGAAAAATCTATTTAGATAAAACGGTTAACCCACAGAAACTTGATTCCCAGTCACACCTACTGCAAAAAAATTTCTAACCATTGACAGGCTCCTTATGGTCCAAGATTCTAAAAGAATACTATATGCAGAAATTCTCACTTGTCCCATTAAGTTTACCTACACAAATTTCCAGACACTTGAGCCTCAGAGAACCATGAGTGGATGCATCCCTTAGCTGTATAATGCGTATACATTAACAAATTTTACACCTTATCCAAATACTCCCACATTTCTTCTCTAAAATTTAATCCTCTTACTGCAAGGAGGAATCAGGGAAAGCTAGGATGCAGCAAGTGCCGATGTAGTAGGCTACTCATAAACCACATGGCATGATCTTGATTTTCTGAGACCTAAATTGGCTTCCACAATGTCTTGTGGGTCAAAATTCTCCTCAGAGTATCCATTATGCTAATAACTCTCTGTGCATGGCACTAATAACTAGCAATTCTCTGACTTAAAAGGACAATCTGTCTAGGATCCACTAAAATCCAAATCCAGAAAACAACAAATTTTTAATAGCTCTTGATTTCAACATCCATATATTTTTTTCATGCCCATTACTATGTTAGAATAGTTTGTTCATTTATTTACATATCAAGTTTATCTACTAGCATTTGCCTAGCCACATGATTCCCATCATTACATAAATCATTTTCCATCCTTACTTTTCTCCTTCAGAATCAAACAATTGCTGAGTTAAGCTTTCAGGGCCAAAATTAAAAACAACATGATAATTTCTATTATTTCAGAGAGTATTTAGTGATTTTTTTTCACTGAAATAGCATTGAAAAGATTACTTTGGCAAACTTTACCTTCAAACATTTGATCTCCGTGTCCATTTAAGTTTCTTTTTTAATAAACATCTAAGCTATGTTTTCTATAAAATTTGTAGTTTGAATTCTCTCTTTCTCTGCATGTTTGTATAAGTCTGTCTTGCTATCCCTATCTCTCTGTCTCTCAGTCTCTCTGTCTCTGTCTCTCTGTTTCTATCTCTATCTGTCTCTGTCTCTCTCTGTCTCTCTTTCTCTCTGCCTCTCTCACACACACATCTGGTGTGTGTGTGTTTGTGTGTGTTCATCTCTGTGTGACATCACTCAGCACCCTCTATTTTATTACTTAAGGCATGTTCTTCACTGAACTGAGAGCTTGCTGATTCTGGGGGAAGAAAAGAGTAGCTGAGAAGCACTTTCTTGTAATCTTGTCTTCCTCTCCCCAGCACTAGGATGACAGCTTGCCCTTAACTTTTTACAGAAGTGTTAGATATTGAAACACTGGCACTCATAGTTGCATGGCAAAGACTAAATCATTTTAGCCAATACTCCAGCTTCTGAAATCTCTTTATATTTCTAGTTGTTAAAATAAACTTCTTTATGAAACTCATATTTTGTTATTTTGTGCTTGTTTTGACTGTATATAAATTTAATTGCCTGATGTGTAGCAACTTTGAAATTCAATTACCACATTCTGAAGTGATATATGACTCAGGTACATTTTAATAGACATACTTAATGTATCAAGAAATTTGCATTGCCACATTTTTTTATTTTAGAAGACTTGTAATTTATTAGAGAAAAAACAAATATGTGTCTACCTTTGTGTGTGTATGTGTGTATGTCTGTGTATGTGTATGCACATATACACATATTTTGGGAGCATGTTTATTGAATTGGTTCTTTCAATTATAGAGTTGTAATTCCAAACTATGCTTCCATAAATATTTTTCCTTCATTGAAATTTTGATCATTTCACTCATTTTGATTCAGTTTAATGCAATTTAATCTGATGTCGGTAACTTGAAATTCTGAGACAGAATGATAGACTATAGATCCAGGAAAGAGTTGACATGGAAGCCCAAGGTCACAGGTGATGTCTATGCAGAATCATCTCTTCCTTAGAAACACTGGTCTTTTATTCTTCAACTGAGTAAATTAGATCCACCTCTTTGATAGGCATTCAATGCAAAGTTTATTGATTCAAAAGTTAATCTCATTTTTAAGAAATGTCTTGACAATAGTGTATAGAATGTCTGTCCAAACAATTACATGTGGTAACCTAGCCAAATTTATATAGTAAATTAACATGCACAAGTTGACTGGCATAAATGGAAAATAAAAAATAAGACAAAAAGATCTGTTTGCTTAATAGCTGGGTAAGAACAAGAAAAGGAACAAAGCTGATCCAGGTCTTTCTGTAGGAGCTATTTATGTATGGAGACAGTGGCTCAGGGTTCTGATGAGGTGTCAGGATAAGACACCCATCTATTCTGATGATAATTCAGGATGTAATAGGCAAAGACAGGGAACTAAGAGTTAGCCAGAAAGCACAATTTGGCATCCCCAACAACAGGGTCCCATTGAACTTGAAACTATGGTGTGAATGGACTTTCTAAAGAGCACCCTACTTGGACAAATGGTGACAGAACAAAGGTCCCCTTTTACTAGGGGTGACCATGAGAGACCATTTTGTCCTTAGAAAGTAGGGATCCTAATGTCAGATTTCTACCTGAAGCCTACCTTCTTGTCCTTAGCTCATGTCAGATTCTTGCCAAGCAGCCCCAAAGGCTCCTCTGTCTTTCCCCTTTTTTTTATTTCATTAACAAGACTTAGCATGTCTTAGGTCATTCTGACAAGAATGTGTTCCTTACCCATCATGGAATATTTATTTTCTGAAGAAATGCACTTTTGTCTTAAGTTGGTAAGGGTCTGTGCAGAATCTTACCCATCATTGGCTTGCCAGCCTGTTAATTTATTAACTCTGTCTGGGGGTCCATTATCAGGTTCAAGCCATGTACTTTGGCTACCAACATGTTGATGTTGTTAAAGACATGCTTTAACATAATGAACAAAAAATAAATGTTTTCCCAGGACAAAAAGGGCTAGCATGATCAAGCTATATATGCCATTCTTGAAGTTTGACCATAATAAAAATACTGATATCAGGCCATGGGTAATTTTTTCAGCAGCAACTACCACAACAATTATCAGCAGAGCAGCATTCTTTAAATTCATAAGCTCACTATGTAAAGTTAAAACATCCAGAGAGATGTTAGAATTATGCCAAATACACTGAAAATATCTTTAAACTTTTTACTAATTAAAATTAGTACCACTGTAAATTTTAGAACTAACATGAATCCAATGGTATTTGGCATGACACTCAAGATGGATGCTTACTCTTAAACTCTGAATCTCCTTCCAATAATTTGAATAGGATAAAGAACAAAGAAGTAATTTCTTGCAGGAATCTAAATCTTAGGCTAGAACAAAGAAGTAATTTCAGGCAGGAATCTAAATTTTAGGCTGGAACAAGAAGTAGTTTTCAGACACAAAAATGACTTTGGGCTGGGACAGGGAAGATGGCTCAAATACTTTGCCCATCCTGATAAGCCCTTAGAAACTGATCATGGGAGTATTTACAGAATTTTGTTTATTTCCATGCTTGTTGTTTGACTATTTGTGTTTATTGTCTTGTTTGTTCCTTGACTATTTGCATACTGCTAGTCTCTCAACCTAAAACTGACCTTAATACTTGCATGTAATTAAAATGGTATAAAAGCAAACAAAAAGGAGGGGGGATGGGATAGGGGAGTTCTAGGGAGAGGAAATGAGAGAAGGGCATAACATCTGGAAAGTAAATAAATAATATATCCAATAAAAAATGTAAAGAGAAAGCAGGGTTCCTAGAACAAAGCTCTGCAGCTGGCTACCTTTTAAGAGGTGAATTCATGTTCAGAGAGCTGAGGTGTGTGTGAGGTGTTCAGAAAAGCTCTCTAGCTAGAAACACACATGAACAGCCAGAGGGGACTGATATGTACGGAAGCATGGGAAGACAGAAAGAAACATCAAATGATGAGGAGATGCACAGGACTGCAGTCTATGTGGCCCTTTCTGTCCAGGATGACTGATCCAAAAGCTGTGATGGCAGCCTCAGATGAGGAATGGTCAAGCAGTGAAGATCTGAGTGAGCAGCCTAGAGTGGGCAAGAAAGAGGAGACCCAGAGAACAGCCCTGTTATTTGAGACTAGGTTTTTAAGGCTTTGGGAAGAGCCATTTCAAAGGTAGAGGGGTAAATCTAAGAGCCAGGAAGGCCGGAGTCAGCCCGAGGGGAGCAGTGCTGCAGGTGAGGAGGAGTAGAAAGGCCATGGACTTAGGAGGTACAGGAAGCAGCCTGTTGGACAGTGCACACTGGGAGCGGCTTGGTACACATTTCCTCCAATTTTAATACCTCTTTCCACCTATTGTTGATTAGCAAATCCAGGAAACCAATCTTGCTCTCTGATAAATTATTCTATTCTTCATTTTTTGTTACTTCCTTCACTGATTCTGTTACTATGATGTTAGAAGTCCTTTGCCTACTAAAATCCAGCCTGTGACCCCCTATTGCATTCTAGGTGAATAACATGTTCCAATCGATCTGAGAGGTTGCAGGTTCATTGGACCTGGTCATTTGGATCATTGCCCTCTGTTTTCTTTTCTTTTCTTTTTTTCCTTAGTCCTCACTTCTATAATCTGTCATTCATCTTAGCAATAGCTGTTGGCGCAACATGGGTAGAATTGTGTAATTCCTTTGTTTTCATTTGGTATAATTTCTTCCAGAATCCTTTCTTTCTTTTCCTTATATTATGCCCATTTTGTGCAGAAATGTATTCAGTTGAGGGAGTTATTCCTTCAATTCACATATCATTTCCTGATCATGAGTCATTGAGTTCAGCTCTGAATTTTATTGCTGATGTTGTTGTGTTTATTATTGTTCCTCTTTCAATTACCACCTTCCAAAATATAAGTAATATATTGTTATTATTTGTTGTAGAGATAACATGCAAATCATGGTGAGTATTTAATTTGCTGTGTCCTCAGCATTATGATGATGTTTCATTGATACTCCTAGAATTACAGGCAATTAAATAGAGAGTCATTAGTTAATAATATTTTTGTGAAGGCACAGAGACAACCATTGCACTGATCCTAATAACTATTTTTTTTGTTGTTTAACAATTTACATATGTTTCTTTTGCTCATTTAATTTGATTTTACCTTCTGGACAACATAGATTCCAAATTGTGTAAGAGAAATCACACCTATAATTTTTATATCTTCTAAGGAATACTTTAGTGTTGACCCAAT
This sequence comes from Grammomys surdaster, assembly GCF_004785775.1. NCBI lineage: Eukaryota > Metazoa > Chordata > Mammalia > Rodentia > Muridae > Grammomys > Grammomys surdaster. Next base: position 15,163,574 of record NW_021604569.1, on the reverse strand, counting down.
GGGAATAAATGCTATACATTGCATGGAGAAGGTCGTTGCCATTTAAACAATCCTTTTTTGTCCTTGTTTGTGTTATTGATATGAGGAATATAAAGTATTAGTTAATGAATATGTTATGCTTCTACATAGAAAGCTAATTTCTTTTGAAAATAGTTACAGTGATAATGTAGATAAATGTTTTCTGATGTTTAAAATCAACTTATTTATTCACTTCACACCCCTTTCATTCCCTAGTCTCCTCCCAGTTCCACCATTACAAATCCCCTTCTCTCTTACACCCTTCTCTCTAAAGAAGGGGAAGCAGTCATTGGGTTCCACCCCACCCTGTGACATTCGTCACAGTAAGACTAAGTGCATCCTCTTCCACTGAGGCCCACCAAAGCAATCTAGTTATGGGAAGGAGATTCAGAGGCAGACAACAGAGTCAAAGACAGCATCTGCCCCAACTGTTAGGAAATACCCTGAAGATCTAGCTGCATATCTGCTGCAAATGTGTAGGGGGGCTAGGTCCAGCCCTTGTGTACTCTTGGTTGTTGGTTCAGTCTCTATCAACCTTCGTGGGCCCTGGTTACTTGACTCTTTAGGTTTTTTCGTGGTATCCTTGTGGTATTTTGTGGTAACTGCCAGTTTGCTCATTTCTATCCTCCACTCTTCCATAAGACTCCCCATGTACCTCCTGACATTTGGCAATGGGTCTCTGCATCTCTTTTCCTCAGCTTCTGGATAAAGCCTCTTAGGAAACAGTCATGCAAGGCTCCTGTTTATAAGCGTAGCAAAGTATTATTAATAATGTTAGAGATTTACTATTTTACATGGAGTGTTTCTCAAGTTGGGTCAGTAATTGTTTGGCTGGACCCTCAATCTCTCTAACATCTTCATCCCAGTGCATCTTGTAAGCAGGGCAAATTTTGGGTTGGGGGTCTTGTAAGTGAGTGGATGTTCTGCTCCTTCTACTGGAAATTCCTCCTGGCTACAGGAGATGGCCACTTCAGTTTTCATAGTTCTTGCTAGTAGGAGTCTCAGCTAGAGTAACTCTCATATACTTCCCAGTCTTTCTATACTAGATCTCAAGCTACTCCCAGGGATGTACCAAATTGTTTGCTGTTGTCATTCTCAACCCTCTGCTACAGCACATATGATCCCATTCCCTTTCTCGCCTCATCTCCCACCTACATCTTGTCTTCCATCCACCTTATGACTATTTTGTTTTTCATTCTGAGTGAGATTCCCATTTCCTTTGGGTCCTCCTTATTTAGTTTTTTTTTTTAATCTGTGCATTGTAGCTTGGTTATATTGTGCTTTACGACCAATGCCCACTTATACGTGAGTAAACACTATATGTGTCTTTCTGGGTTTGTATTATCTCATTCAGGATGATATTTCCTAGTTCCATCTACTTGCCTGCACATTCCATGATATCTTTGTTTTAAATACCTGTACAGTATTCCATTGTGTAGATGTACCACATTTTCTTTATTCATTCTTCAATTGAGGGACATCTAGGTTGTTTCTAGTTTCTGACTATTATAAACAAGGTTTCAATGAACATAGTTGAGCCTGTGTCTTGGTGATACTTTGAAACAGTTTTTGGGTATATAACCAGGAGCAGTATAGCTAGATCTTCAGGTAGAATTATTTCCAATTTTCTAAGAAACAGCCAAATTGATTTTCAAAGTGGTTGTAAAAGTTTTCACTCCCATCAGCAATGGAGAAGGGTTTCCCTTACTCTACATCCTCACTAGCTTGTAATGTTACTTGAGGTTTTAGGTTATAGCAATTCTAACTAGTAAAAGATGGAATCTCAGATTTGTTTTTATGTGCATTTCCCTGATGACCAGGGATGCTGAAACTTTCTTTAAGTGCTCTTTGGCCATTTACAGTTCTTTATTGACAATTCTGTTTAGCTCTGTGTCACATCTTAAATTTGGGTTACTTGGTTCATTGACGCCTAATTTCTTGAGTTCTTTTTATATTTTGGATATTGATACTCTGTAGGATGTAGGGTTGATGAAGATCTATTCCCATTCTGTAGGCTTCATTTTGTACTATTGATGGCTCTTTAACCTTGCAAATGCTTTTTAGTTTTACAAGTCCCATTTATTAATTGTTGATACTACTGCCTAAGCTATTGGTAGTCTGTTTAGGAATTTATCTCCTGTGCCAACAAGTTCAAGAAGTACCTTACTTTCTCTTCCTTTAGACTTTTGACTGTAAAATCTAAAGGTATACATTTATATGAATAAATATATACTTACACAGTTTGTCAAATCAGAAATGACTTTGAAAATTTCTTCATTTTTCTTTTTATATGTTTCCTTGGAAGAACTGATACTTATGGTTTATTTCAGTCCTGGACTATAAATTTTGCTATTTGTTTGAATATTTGATAGAACTAATGGAGTCTGTGTGAGCATAGTATTCCCTAAGAGGAAAGTTTTGATTTTAAGGATAACTTCCATGGTTATTTTAGTTTAACATTTCTCTCACTTCCTGGGTTTCTCCTTTTTTTTTTTTTAAATGCAATACTGTAGTCTAAAGTATTGGAATCTATGATAACAATGTGGTTCACAGACTCATAGTCACTGTAATACCTGCACTATCGTTGTATTTCTTGTGTGATTTCTATGTCACATTCCTTTCCTTTGATTATCTCTTTTCTTTTGAACAATTTCTAAACGCTTCTCAGGTATGTGTAATTACAAAAATAGAAAAATTATTTACTTTGTCATCATCTATTGGTGTATCTCCTCTTTTTCATTAGTTTAATTGATACAGTTTTCATTCTTTTACCCTTTGGGGTTGTTTCTAATCTTTCAATGCTTGGTGCCTAAATAATTTTTATTTAATTTTTATTTCTATTATTACTAGTGTTTGCAGATTACATACTTCTTCTAATAGAACTCTGACCTTGAAACTTAGATGAGTCACCTCTGATTTGAAGTGCAGGAATCATGGACCTGACTGACTAGATGCAGACTGCATATTTTTATCTTACTGTTTCTACCCAATCACCATCACTAATTAGAACTATTTATCAAATCATTTTGCACAATAACTTACTAAGTACTCACATAGAAGAGAAAACTGGGAAATCCTTGTCAAACTTACAACATTAGTTATATCTTCAAATTATTGTTGCTTATTAGAACTTTCATTATTTCCTTTTCTCAACAATAGTAATATCCATGTCTTTCAAAAATTTTCAGTGATACCTACTTTGAATTCATTATGAGTTATGATTTCATTTGAAATAAAGTAATTGATGTTAATGTTAATGGGAAGTTACTTTCTGCTTTTATCTATTTCTCCTAAAACCTTTTATTCAATTGTTTGGGAAAAATGTTGATTATTGATTATTGATTACTTCAATTCAAACACATCAAACAGAGAACTCTTGCTAAAAATCCTATTTGGAAGAGAGGTAAAAATTGATTATGAAGATGTCATAAAGAAATGGTTCATTGTTTGTTTTCCTATTAAATACATTAACAGCATAATAGAATATTCTACATTTGGCAACCTTAACAAAATGAAAAATAATGTGGTTTTGTAAATTTTTGATCCAAAAGTGTTCTTATTATCTCATGAAATTGATACTGTTTTTTTTATTATACAGAAAAGGAATCTCATCTTTTTATAATTAAATTCTGGAACTTCAATTTAATTTACAAGAGTCACAGATTAAACACTGAACCTTAAAAACTCAATTAAAACATCTAAGTAGACTGGGTTATCTAGTCTGAAAGGGAATAAAAAAGCTCAAGTGATTTATGTTTTACTCCAAATTACTCTATGCCTCTCCTAACAGCTGCTTGCACTGCAGTGGTCATTACATATGTAAAACAGAGAGAAACGTTGGAACTATAAATGAATAATATCTGCTTCAAAATTGAAATCTTAAATGTGATATAAAAACATGGTATTCTATAAATCAAAATTATTCAGGTGGTCCTATTTTAAAAACATTGAACTAAACTCAGCTATTTAAAACTAAGGCTATAAAAGCTTTGACTTGAGACACAGAATTTCTATCTTTAGGAAGATGGCATCCCTTTAGCAAATAGACAAACAACAAAACAGGAAACCACAGACAAAATACATTACAGATCTTATTTTCAGCAACAAATTCTGAATAGAAAATTAACATCAGATGCATGAACATTGTCTTTCCTTTTGCTGTTAAGACTTAAACTTTGTATTATTTTATGACTTGGGGTTTTGATATATTTGTTTTTATATTTATTTTGATATATTTATATATTTTGTACAAAGAAATTTTCATTTGTAAAGATATATGGAGACAGATTACATTGTGTAGGCTTTTCAGTCAGCCTTTGCTATTAAAAACAAGTAGACTGACAAATATACAAAACAATGCATGTTGCAAATACCATATTCTTTATTCCCAACACTTAAATATATCATGTAATGCAGAGTCTCAAAAGGTATAAATAAACAGAGTGTTACCATAATTGTCAAATTTAGTGAATTATATATCTATCTCACATTTTAATTGATGTATTTAATAAGATGTAAGTTTTAGGTTTATAGAGGGGTGACTGTTTTGTACAGATAAATATGATCCAGTTGTTGTTTCTCCTGCTTCTATTTCAAAGAAATCAAAAAGATTCTTACTTCTTCAGTGATCTGAGTAATCTAATGAGGTTATCTTCATGAAGTAAAATCGAGATAAAATTAAAGTATTTTTCCAGAATATTATATATAAAGTTTACACTTATGTTACCCACTTCTCTTTGAATATGCAAAAGTTTTACGAAGTTCATGAACAACAGAGTCTGTAGTTAGTTGACTTATAAAAGGTGTAACAAAATTCACCTTGTTTTTCATCTACTTCTGTAGATTTGTTTTTTTTTAAAGAAAGATTACCTTTAATAATGATTTTAAAATGTTTTAATGTCCCTTCTAGCCTACTACCCACCAGAGGTAGTGGAAAAAATGGTAATAGAGAAAAGGACATTGTGGATCTATTTACAAATAATTCTTTGGAGCATATTCAATTAGCATTGTCAGGATATCAACAGTTTAGTTCACGTGAATCAGCAACAGAAGCTTGATCCACTCAAAAACACCATTCACAAATCAGTAAAATCAGTTTGATCCAAAAGAAACTGAAAGGCTCTGCTAATCAGTCTGAGTCTGATAAAGCAGCAAGAAGTTTTCAGAAGTTCTGTGGAGCAATTATTCTCTATCAAGTCATGAAAAACAATGACCAGAGAAGGGTGGCAAGGCAAATTAATATCACAAATCATCCTCAGCAAAGACTAGCACCATCAAAGCCCCGTGATAATCAGGAAAGAATTGCAAGTTGAATCAATACCATAGTGTTGTCCACTCTCGATTGGGTTATATTTATAGGGCTTTCAAACATTACATGTTCCTTCAAGTGTCTACTCTAGCAAAACATCACATGTTATTTTTCCAGGCAGCTTCAACAAAAACACCACATGTCTTTTCACATAAAAACATCTTCCCATGTGCCTACTTCAGCAAAAACATCCTTTCATAACACAATTTTCAAAAAAAAACATCATATGACACAGGTCTCCAATAAAATTAGTAATTTCTACTTTCTTTTAATTGTTCTTGTTCTTCTTCTTGTTCCTCTTGCTCTTCTTCTTCTTGTTCTTCTTGCTGTACCTCTTTTCTCTTCCTCCTCCTCCTCATTTTCTGCTTCTTCTGCTTCCTCTTCCTTTCTCACTCCCTTTGCATACTCTCTCCCTCTTTCTCTCTCTCTCTAGCATATTTGTGCATACATGTTCAGTAATACGTGTGCATGAATGGATGTGCAGATAGAAGACATTGGTGAATGTTGGGTGACTTCTTGGATAGCTCTTTACCTTCTTCTCTTGAGGTAATGACTCTTAAAATTATGCCTATGGTGAACTAATTTGCCAAAATTATCTGAACATTGAGCTCTGAAGATCTTCCTATCTTCATTTTAGATATGCACTGCCACACTAACCATGTTATGAGTTGTTGACCTGAATGGTCATCACAGTGATGTGGCAAGCACTTTAATGGCTAAGGCATCTTCTGAGGCCCCTGATTTTCTTTCAAAAAGTGAGAACAAAGAAGCATGAATTTTAGTAAAAATCTTCCACTAAGGAAAACTTGTATTGCTTGCTATAATTGTAAACTTAGAATTATTTTATAACGACCAGCCAAAGTCATCACTGGACTCATATATTTGATTTGGTTAAACACCAGTCCCTGTGGTACGTAACATTTGCTTCCTGTACAGGACCATTCAACTCTGTCATTTCTTTTTCCAAGTTCTATACTCCAATGACCATGGACTCCTTTCTCTTTACAATGTTCATTTCACACATTGTCTTTTATCCTCCATGTCAGTTATCTAACTTTGAAATTTCATAATGTCATTTTTAGATTGCTTAATTATGTGTCTGTGCCAGGGAATGGGTGGATTTTATGTGATTATAGTGCTCTGTGTATTCCAGAAGAAGGGACTGAAAATTTTGGAAATAGTTATTGCTCAATGAGGGTCCTTGGAATCCAACTTATAATGGTAAGATGTACTAGTTTTTTTAATTCTTTATTTTTTATTGGATATTTTATTTATTTACATTTCAGATTCATCCCCTCTCCCCATTTCACCTCCCTAGAAATCTCTATCACATCCCCTCCTCCTTTTTGCTTTTATACCATTTTAATTACATGCATGTATTAAAAAAGAAAAAAGCTGAATGTAGTCTTAAACTGCTGCATCTTCACACAAGCTTCTATAATACTCTTTAAGCATCTTGAATCATTAGATTTTATATGTTCCAAGAGCTTGCAGAGCCTAAAGCACAATGGGGTCAGTTGTTTCCTCTTTGCACAGCTGTCAAGTCTGTATCTTGCACTTGGTAGTGTCTTCTGAAACCTATTAAACCCTCTTAACTGAAGACTTATGGGCTTCCAATGATAGCTCTGCTAAACTATCCTCTGAACCTCTTTAAATTTCACTAATATATTAATCAGTAGTATTGGTTGGTGACATCTTTAAAATCTTAGTAGAAAATCAACATCTGTAAATCAATATAGGATTGCACAAACATCCTTATTTATATATAAACCTGTGTAAAATGAAAATCACATTTTTATTTTAGAAAAACAAAATAGTCTTTCCCATAATTTTACAAAAACTAAATTTAGATACTTAACTTCATTTGTGACTGCTTTTTTGTATTTCTAAACCTAACTGTGAATTGAGGTAGAAAATTGGATAAATTTTTATGTCACATGTGGCTCTTAACATTCTAGACTCAGATAGTATCTGCATTGTTATAAGACAAAAACTTTTTGAGAGTATGAGTGTGTGGAGACTGGGTCAGAGTAAAGAGGAAAACTCTGACATTTTTAATGCCATAATCGGTAACTTCACCTATCTTAAATAAGATCAAGTGTACATTCACATTGCATATCCAATAATCAGAGGAGTTAATAGGTAGCAAAGTAGAACATGAACTCTGCTTTGTGGTCTTTGATCTACTTGGGAAGCATCAGGCATCTCTATATTCTTCCAGACTGCTGAGCTTCTCATCCTCATGTGCTTGTGAGTCAAAGCATGTGTTCAGAGTTCCAAAGGCTGAGCCACTGACATCACATTAAATCATGTAATAGAAAATGAAAAATTCAAATAAAAAAATCTATGTGTTCTCAGTTGACCCTAGTAAAATAAAATTCAGTATAGTTACAGTTTAGTAGGAAAGGTACAAGGAGTTATCAGAAATTCAATGGCAAGGTATTTGACGAAGTGGACTAACGTAATTTTTATGGCTCCTAGTTAAGGAAGAAAAAAAGTATGACTTTTTTACCAAGTAGATCTGTTTTAAAAATGACACTCTAGTCTACTTGCTTGTTCTAGTCTAAAATTTAGATTCCTGTCTGAAATTACTTCTTCTAGCCTAATATTTAGGTTCCTGCCTGAGATTGCTTCTTTGTTCTTGCCTAAGATTTAGATTCCTACCTGAAATTAATTCTTTATTCTAGCCTAATGTCGGATTCCTGCCTGAAGCCTACTTTGATGCTCTTGGCCAATGTCATATTCCTGCCAAGCAGCCCATTTTCTTATCCTTGGCCCATGTCAGATTCTTGATAAGCAGCCCCAAAGGCTCTCTGTCTCTCCCCTTTTTTTATATCATTATCAAGACTGAGCCTGTCTTAGGTCATTCTGACAAGAATGTCTTCCTTACCCTTTATGGAATATGCATTATCAAAAGCAATGCACTTATGTTTTAGGTTGGTAAGGCTCTGTGCAGAATCTTACCCATCCTTGGCTTGCTTTCCTGTTAATTTAATAACTCTATCTGGGGGTTCATTTTCAGGTTCAAGCCATGTACTTGGCTGCCAACATGTTGATATTGTTGAAGAAAAGCATTAACACAATAGGCAGGAATGAAAGTATTCCCAGGACAAAAAGCTGTATATGCCATTTTTGAAGTTTAACCAAAATAGAAATACTGACCTCAGGCCATAGGTAATTTTATCTAAAGTATCTACATCATAAGCACTCAGCAGAGCAGCATTTGTGAAATTCCTAAGCTCTCTCAAAACATCCTAAGAGGTATTAGAACTATGCCAAATACACCACACTTTTCTTTAAACTTCTAATTATAATGACTACCACTGTAAATTGTAGACCTTAAATGAATCCAATGGTATTTACCATGACACTCAGAACGGCTCTTTACCCTTAAATTCTGATCCTCCTTCCAGTAATTTAAACAGGATAAAGAAAATCAATTTGTTCTTCCAAATGCCTATCTAAATCCTCTGGTATATTCAACACATTAGTAACATTTTTTGCTAAATGATTAACAAAAGTAGCTTTACTTCTTGTGTCACAGCAATTGCAAAAGCAGTGATGCTAACAATTAATTTAATTAAAGCTGTTCTACCAGTAATAATCAAGCCCACTACCCTCTTGCTTCTGGTTAAAGTCTGACTCATTTCTTCCAGCACTTGCAAGCTATTTTTTAGAATACCAATGTTCTATGATACTCTGAGCACTAAAACAAAAGCTGGTTGATAGACCTCCATAACGGACATGATGAATTTCAAAACACAAACACAATTAGAAGGTATACAATCAATGTGACTTACATTAAATACTGTAGAAGAAACAAAAGTATTTTTAACTTGACAGTTAAAAGAGCCTTAACACATGTTCTAACACCTGTTTGAAATCTGCATCCTTCCCCAACGTTATCTCTTTCTAACATAACATCATAGAGAACTGCAACTAACTTCCAAATATGTCTCTGAAAATGCCCAGAAAAAGCCTTCCAAATGAAGACTGTTATATCCAATATTGGATTGATTTCTAGAACAGTCCATGATTGAGTCTGAATAACTGGTCACCTTTTAGAAAAATACAAGAGTCATTATAACTTCTCTTATTGATTCTCTGTTCCACAAGGTCTAAGAACTTGAGGCAAGGCAGCTTGTCCCATTCATGGTATAAGTAAGCAATGTTGGGTCTAAAACGTATGTCCAATACTGCTTCCCAGTCACCACTGTCATTGTCAGGGCACTCAGCGAACTCACAGGTCAGCATCATTCTTAGTATTGGCATCAACATGTCTCACCCATTGCCCTGGCTGCCACAATGCTCCTTCAGCATCTTGCAGAAAAAAAACACAAACATGCCCTCTTCCTGATCAGGATCATGCCTTATATCAGTAAATGGATCCTTCCTTTTCCCCTATGCAAAAGTATGCCTAGTTGTAGAGTGTCATAGACATTCAGCAGAAAGTTCCTTGGCATCCAAATTAAAAAACAAAAAATAAAATCCTTTAAAATAAAAAATGAAAAGAATACAATTTAAATAATTAGTGGTGCACAAGGTGTATATCTCCCCCTTTTTTATTTCATGAAGATATTGGTTTAAAGTTCCATGGGCCTGTTCCACAATCTCTTGTCCTTGATAATTATAAGGAATTTCCATATTATGGGTAAAATTAAATTGCTGCTAAAGTGTCTCAAATGTTCAACTGCCTTAGCCAGTTCTATTATTTGTTTGTTCATTTATTTGTTTGTTTTTCTTTTTATTTTTTTATTATTGAGTACTTTATCTATGTCTCAGTCCCATGGAAGATTGAACTGGGATCAGAAGACCTGGAAGAGAGAACTGGAGGACAGGGGGCACAAAAAACAGGCAGATTCTCTATAGTCTGATCAAACCGCCGATTATAATTTTTTCACTCAGGGGTTATATACACATAGAGGCAGGATATGGGGAAGGGGATGACACAGGAGTGTAGATGTTCTGAGGAGGAGTACAGATATCTTCCAGAACAGAATGTTGGCTGGGTGAAGAAGCAGGGAACAGGTCACTATGTCTTTGTATGATTCACTTGTTTCTTATCTAAGCTGATATTTTCCACCAAGGCTACCTATCTACAAGGTCTATGACTACTAGTTCTTATCCAGGCTGGTAAATTTCCGCTAAGTCTACTTGTTTACAAGATCAGTGTTTTTCCACAGAGACCAAGACTTTGTGTTAGCAAGCTGACTTAGGCCTATTGCTGATTTTTAGGCCCTCACTCTATAAGCAAGGCTGCCCCTGATGTATCTATATTTCAGATGTTATCCCCTTTCCCCATTTCCCACCCCTAGAAATCCCTTAACCCATACTCCCTCCTCCTATTTCTATGAGGGTGTCTCCCCACCCACCCACCCACTCACTCCCTCCTCTGCTCCCTTGAATTTCCCCTTACTGGGGCATCCAGCCTTCAAGGGACAAAGGCCCTCCTCTCCCACTGATCTCTGACAAATCTATCCTCTTCTACGAATACAACTAGAGACATGGGTCCCTCCATGTGTGTTCCCAGGTAGCTGTTTAGACCCAGGGAGCTCTAGCTGGTTGGTATTGTTGCCATTTCAACTCTTTCAGTCTTCCCTCTAACTCCTCTACTGGAAACCTTGTGGTCAGTTTGATGGTTAGCTATGAGCATCTGCCTCTGTATGTCAGGCTCTGGCAATACCTTTCAGGAGACAGGTATATCAGGCTCCTGTCAGCATGCACTTCCAGATATCCACAAAAGTGTTTGCATGTGGTAAATGCTTCTGAGAGGGATCTCCAGATGGGACAGTCTCTGGATGGTCTCTCCTTCAGTTCTGTCCCACACGTTGTCTCATATTTGCTCCTGTGAGTATTTTGTTACACCTTCTAAGAAGGATTGGAGCACCCATCTTTCTTTTTCTTGAGCTTCATGTGATCTGTGAGTTATGTCTTGGGTATTGTGAGATTTTGGCCTAATATTTGGACAGAAAAGGTGAGATGTTGATGAATGGTTCTAATGGTTTGAATTTATCAGGTATCTGCATGTCCAAACACTAAAGGTTCTTTTCCCCAATTGATTTTGATTGATCAATAAAGCAAACAGCCGATGGCAGGGCAGAAAGTCTTGGGCAGAATTCTAGATTGTATGGGCCAAGAACTGGAAGAGAGGAAGGGGGAATCACCATGACTCAAGGGAGAAGGATGGGACATAAGAGCTGCAGGAGAGAAAGCCAGATAGTCTTGTAAAAATTCTGGTAAATAGTCAATGGTCACTTCCCAAATGCTTCTGTTGTAGCAGGGGAAGGTTTAGGAGTCTCAGAAGTACTTAAAGGGACGATTTGTTATTAGGAAAAGGTTTGGGAATGCACAGCTTTTGAAATAGTCACAGCATGTCAAAGATTTATTGGTGTGGGGGCACATGTGTGAGCTGGCACACACATGTGTTTGTGTGTGTGTGTGAATTTGCAAATCCAGATAGCTCCTGGGCAGGTGTATAAGTGAAACCACCAGAGAGCCAAAGCAGTATGTCCCAAGTTACCACAACATAAAATAATATCTGTGGGCACTGAAGTATAATAACATCAAAACTAAACTTACTGTACATAGTTTTTTCCAAGAAAATGGGCTTTAGAAATAGCTTAAGGGTCTAGAGAAAGATTTGTCATGGTCTTTGTAATGTAGAAATAGCAGAGAGGTCATTTTTAGTAATTATCCAACTCTGATTCTGGTTGTGGGAGGTTGGGGGTTAGTGGACCTTCTAGCAATAGAGGTAATACAAAAGCCACCTAGGCTATTATGGATCTCCTGACATCTTTGTGGGAGAATGATATGGTTTGGCCCTTCATATAGTACGGATAACCATTAATGCTATTAGTCACCTCTAATTTCCAGCCTTCTGGGTGGAAAAACAGGTTTTAAATCTCTATGTTGAAAAGATGATAACTTCAGCTTAAAATACTTAGTTTCTCTAGTGATCTGTGGGAGCAAGGACCTTTATGTAACCAAGAGTGGGGCATTCATGTATTTTAATTTAGAGTCCACACACACCACTGGAGGTGGAGATCTCTAGCTTCTTTACTCAGATGGAGTGACTATCTTGTAATAAATCTACAATCCATTTTTTTATAGAATATTTTATTTACATTGCAGTTGTGAGCCCTTTTCCCTAGTTCCCCTTCCACCAGGAATCCCCTATCCCAACCACCCTCCTGCTGCTTCTATGAGGATGTACTCCCATCCACCCTCCCACTCCCACCTCCCTACCCACGAATTCCCCCACACTGGGGCATCCAGCCATCACTGGTCCGAGGACTTCCTCTCCCACCTATGCCTGACAATGCCATCCTTGCCTACAAATAGAGCTGGAGTCATGGGTCCCTCCCTATGTATGCTCAGCCTGGTGATTTAGACCCTGGGAACTCTGGTTGGTTGGTATTGTTGCTCTCCCCATGGGGATACAAACCCTTTCAGCTCCTTCAGTCTTCTCTTTCACTTCTCCATTGGGAACCCCATGATCAGTTTGATGGTTAGCTGTGAGTATCCATCTCTGTACATGTCAGGCTCTGCCAGACCTTTAAGGAAACAGTTATATCAGGCTCCTGTCAGCATGCACTTCCTTGCATCCACAAGGGATAGATACCCAGGTGCTTGATCAGTCTCTGGACAACTCCTCCTTCAGTTTCTGTCCCATGCTTTGTCTCCATATTTGCTCCCATGAGTATTTTGTTACACCTTCTAAGAAGGGCCAAATCACCCACACTTTTGTTTTCCTTGTTCATGTGGTCTGTGAGTTGTATTTTGGATATTGTGAGCTTTTGGGCTAATATCCAATTATCAGTGAGTGTATACTATGTCTGTTTTTTTGTGATTGGGTTACCTCACTCAGGATGATATATTTTAGTTCCATCCATTTGCCTAAGAATTTCTCGAATTCATTGTTTTTAACAGCTGAGTAATACTCCATTGTGCAAATGTATGACATTTTGTTGTATCCATTCCACTGTTGAGGGACACCTGGGCTCTTTCCAGCTTCTGACTATTATAAACTGCTATGAACATAGTGGAGCGTATGTCCTTGTTATATATTAGAGTATCTTCTAGGTATATGTCCACATGTACATGGACTCAAATATAAATCATGAACATCTCTTTTTGTTTCTAGAGAATTACCCTTAATATATAAGCTAACATTACTTAAAATTATAAAAATTTGGGTATGTTTCCCAACCCTGGCCTGGTCAGTGGGCTCCATACCCTCCCAAATCCTGAGTTTGCTTGAATCTCAGGAACTCTGCAATAACCAGGGATACAATTGAGACTCCCATCCAGTCTGGTTTGCTTTCCCCCAACTCCCAGGCCAGATCAGAGACCTGATGTTCTCAAATACCCTACATCTTACCTTTCTCCCAAGGGGACTGCAGTAACCAGTGACACAGCCTGCCTATCTCCAAGAGGATCTGCAATAACCAGTGACATAGGAGATCTATTATAACCAGGGACATAGTCCTCTGGTTTGCACCTCCCCCACCCCCATTGGTTATCTGATTGGCTAGTCTGCAAAGAATTGGCACACAGAAAATGAAGGAGGAAAAGGAAAAGGATCTTACCTCCAAAGTGAAAAGAGTAATCAAATTCACAGAATCCATCAGTGGATCTTTGTGTAAACAAAAGTGTTTACTGGGTATGAACAATTTAAACATTTCCATAAAACTCCTAAAAGATGGTAGAATAAAAAAAATGATTTCCTTGTAAACAAAAACTCTATTCTAGTTGATGGAAGAGATTCATCCTTATTATTTCCTACAGTGTTGGCCATCCTTTTGATGCTAAACATATTTTGACCCTTAGAACTTCTGCTTTAGTGAAATGAGTTTACATTTAATAAAAATTCTCATGTCAAATGCAAGGTCCTTATAGTGCCTAGCTTAATATATCTTTACCATTACCTAAAGATTTACATATTGGAAAGCATCATAAGACAAAGTCCTATAACTATAAACATGCTGAGTTCTTTAAAATAGTGATCTAATTTGAGCACGTTGTTGTTGTTCAATTTAATTTTTTATATTTTAATTAATATTGCCCCCTTGGAAAAGTTTTATAATTTGTTTTGATCATATTTACCATTTCCCTTAACATTTTTTGATATAGGAAAATCAGGGTCCCTTTGAGGTTCTTAGTTTCATGAATAAAATAATTTAGGAATGAACTTAACTACAAACACAAACACAATTTTATTAGCACTCAAAAAAGAAACCTCAGGGCAAGGAAACTCTACAACCTCAGATGCTGTCCAAAGAGATTAGAGGAGGAAATGCTGTGCCATTTAAGTTGCCATGGGGTTCAGACACATGACTGACAGGCAGAAACCTAGGGAGTGAGAGACTTTGCAGAATGAATTAAAAGGCCAAAAATGCTACAAGAAAATTTCAAACTTTTCAGGGAAGCCTGGCAACAAAAGAGAAATAGAAAAAGAAATGTTAAATCTTTGAAACATCCAGGGGAAAAAAAAGCATATGTATGGCCCTTAGATGTTGCAGCCTGTCTGTAAAGTACTGTGCTAGAGGTAAATATTCTTGGAAGGAAATACACAGAATCTAATCTAAAAATCTAACTATTATGCCTATCTCTTTACCATAACTTAAGATGAACCTACTTTCCTAGTGGCAGTCTCTTTGCCAAAGTGGCTGAATCAGAACTACTTTAATGTTAGATATCCACCTAGGCCAGTAGGTCTATTTACTTTATCAGGGGGTATTTTGGTTTTTTTTTTAATTTTTTCTCTCCTACATTTGCAGATCCACCATCAGCCTCCATAATTACTCAAACAGCTTTATATATTTCCCCTTTCATTTATTTTACATCCATTAAATTCAATTAGTTATCTGATATATTCTGTCTTTTACGTTTAGCCTTTTACTGTTATGGAGTCAATTTGCCAGTGAGTATACTCTTAAAGAAAACTGATACTCTTCTCCCCAGCAACTATGAATTGCTCATAGATTGGTTTTGTGCTGTTGGTGGAGTAAATTCCTTCCTTCCCTTCTTGATGTTAGGAATAGGACTATGAAAAAACAAAAATCTGGCATCCCTTCATGTTAAATGTGTTAGTAGAGCTTTATAGCAAGCAAACATCCAAAATCCTCCTAAACAGATAAAAACTTGAATCATTTCCATTAAAATCAGGAAAAACACAGAGATGTCCACTTTCTGCTTTTCCTATTCAATATAAGAAAGTCTTAGCTAAAAGAAGGATACAAAGGTGCTACAAAATCGGAAAGAAGAAAGTCTGCAAATGCTTATTTTCAGATATCATGATTTTATACTTAAAGTATTCTAAAAAGTTCACCAGAGAAATCTGACAGCTGATGAACAAATTCAACAAAATATCAGTATAAATGTCAATACACACACAAATCAGTATTATTCCTACATAAAAATTACAAATGTACATACCAAGAGATTTGGAAAATGGCCGTCATTCTTAGTTGTCTCAAAAACAAAATAAAATATCTTGAAATAAATATTGTTACAAAATAAAACAGTGCATACAATGAAAATCTCTCTTTCATACACACACACACACACACACACACACACACAAACACACACAGAAACAAACAAGCAAAATTGAAGAAGATGAAAATAAGATAGAAAGACACTCCCTCCCCACTTTGCTTACTGATTGGTAAATTAATATTGAGAAATTGATCATACTACTAAAAATAATCTATAAATTCAACACAGTGTCCAAAAAAACACCAAACAGAATTTTTCACAGAAAATGTAAATAGTTTTAAACTTCACATGGAAGCAAAATAGACACAGAATACCTTTAAAAAAATCCTGAAAAAACTTTAAAATTTCTGGAGATATTACCATCTCAGATCTCAAGTCTTATCATGGAACTTTAGTTTTTGTATAAAATCAGATACAGGAAACTATGGTATAGAATTAAGGATCTGCATGTCAACAACACTCTTAAAACTATCTGACTTTGACAAAGAAACCAACAGTACATGTTGGAGAAATTTTCCACAGACTCTATCAACAAATGGTGCCAAGAAAATTGAACAGTTACATGCAGAAGAATGAAAATCGTTTGGGTTATTTTGCCACTCAAGACAAACAGAAGGGCTCAGGAATCATAAGAAAAAGGAATTCCAGATGAATAGAACCAATGTGGAATGAGACACAATGGGGGACAAGAGAGAGGTGGAGTGAGAGAGGGAAGGAAGGGAGGTGTCAAGGAGAGAGATGCTTGTACACTTGATCACTGAAGATAAAATGCAAAATTTAAAAGGTCTATCTAAAGTCTGAAAACCCAGAGAAAGCCTGCAAAGTGATTAAACTAGTAGTTGTGGCCTTTTGCTTAGGTTTAGTTAGTCATCTCCTTTAGGCCTTCAGATGATTAGATGGGCAACATCCACCTTATGAATTAATTTGCTTCATTCAAAACAATTTTAATTTCAGCCTCATCTAAAAACTACCCTCATATAAAGATATAGAATAATGTTTGGCCAACTATCTGGGTACTGTAACCATATAAAATCATTTGATGAATTCATTTTTGTAAGACACACCATGACAACTTATAAAAGAATTTCTGTTACACAAACACTGCAACCATGCAAGGCAGAAAATGGAATGCTGATTCTTAGTTCATAACCTTTATTATATTTTTAAGATTGTGACTGTAGCACATAAAGGGAAGAGCTAAGTATTTGCTATGTACCTAAGTTGTTAACTGAATTTTTATCCACTTTGCAATAATATATACCTATACATATGAGGTAGAAACATTATTTTTCTGGGGACTCAAGATTTACTTACTAAAATTCATTGTGGGGTTTAACAATACCTAGTCTGACTATAGTGGCATGAAAAAGAAATTACAGAGAGATTAAGTAATCTTGTCAATATTTAATGCTAATATGAAGTAATAACAGTGTAAGAGAGTTTAAACTTTATCATATTTAACCAGACTAGATGTGCATTTCATAAAAATTCATGCATTGAAGAGAAATAGATTTTTAATGCTAATGTCAGGTTTCAAATTGTTACTTAGCTACAATACAGACATTGGGAAAAATTATATCTTCTTTCAAAGAATTAAGAATATTTAAGGTTACTTTCTCTGAATATTCTAAATTTATTAGAATAGACATGTTTCTTCACAGATCTTATTACATTCAACATTACAAAATTATTTTATGGGCAAAGCTGGGCTTTGCTTCAATTTTATATGCATAATATTTGAGACTAAAACTCACTTATCGTTTTAAAAGATGTTGAAATGTGATAGAAGATGGATATTCATCAACTGTCTTTCATCGTGGACAAAGCTTTGATTAGTATGGATAAAAGTTATACTGGAATAGTTCTAATGTAAGGGAAGTTTATTTGTATATATGGACACACACACACACATTTCAAATAGATAAACATTTTTTTTTTTGGAGATCATAGTAGATACCTGTTCCTGACTCTGTTTGGAGCTAATAGTCCTGAAGAGAATCCTTAAAGGCTGTTGCTACTACAGACTTATGGTTGTTTGCACCAACAACACAAGTTTTCAGTAAGCCATTTTTAGTAAGCCAATTAAAACAGCCACCCATAAGAGTAAAAAGTTGAAAAGGGAGATTATTCAATGTGACCATATTGAGAAAGAGACAACAATCTGTTGATGCCTTTTCCCATGTCAGGCTATGTCAGTGAGCAGAAAATGTGCATGATAAAATATTTGAGCATGTAATGACCATGATTTCAACTCCTACTCTCCTTCCAGGTTATCTGACAAGTTGGAAGTTTTCCCCCAGAAACATATCCTTCTTCTAGATGACAAATTTCTCTTTGGAAGTCTCCAGGGTTTAAACCAATTCTTCTTGCAGCAAGAGATTTATTGGGAAATTTCAATTTCACAGGGTTCAATCTTTCAATTGTCTGGTATCTAACCACAGAGTACAAGTGTCTCTTTAGAATGTCTCTAGTCCTGCCAGATACATAGCTTATACTCTGTTTCCACTGCCTGGTAAATATTAGCATAAATCTCTCCCACCTTTCAAAAGAAGTCTGTCATATAGGAAATAATCAGTAACCATACAACCTTTGGGTGAATTCACAGGCATAAGATCTCTTTCCATAAGACTGAGCTCAGTATAAAGTATCACAACTGTGTTAGTCACAGAGGGGACTATTATCACTGAATACTTTATGTTTTATTTTCATTTTCAGGATTCATTGCTGTTTATGAGACATTTTCATGCACCATAATCACATATTAGATACGCTTGACATATACACATGCTGAGAGGCTTGGTTGGATTATTACATAAATTATAATTATGGCATTAAAAACGTTGAAAATTTTTTCACGATAAAGAAACACATCTTGACCTTGACTTTTATCCTAGAATTTTAGTCTGTGAACTAATGTTCTGAATCTGTGAAATGTGCCCTTCAAACAGCTCAAAGTCATTCTCCTATTATATGATCCTGCTAATCCAACAATGCCTGTCTACCAACAGAAAGTCTAAGAATTCAGTAGTTGTTTAGCCTATAAGCCTGGATGTATCAGCTGGTCTTAAGGATATGCCAAAATCCTGAAGAGGTCGGCTACAGTACCAATGAAGGTAGGAACTTGCTAGCAAAATGAGCACAAACAGGAAATGAACAAAAGCTTCCTTTCTCCATGTCCTTTATATAGGCTGCCACAGAAGGTATGGCCAAGATTAAAAATGAATCTTCTAATCAACAATGAATGCTCCTCCCACATTGAATGTGTCTGAATTAAATGCAGGTCATTCTACTTTAATTAATGTTATTGAGAAAACACTCTCAAAAGTGTACACTACCACTTTGGTTTTAATTAATTTCATATGTAGTTAAGTTTTCACTAAGAATAAGCGTCATACCTGAATTTAGTACATATTTTGACATTGCCTTTCAGGTTGTTTGTTTATGTTATAATTCTTTGAGAGTATTTAACAGAAAAGTATGTTAAGTCAGATGCAGAAATACATAATTATCCACATTTTAGGGATACAGCTGTATTAAGATTTACAAGCTAATCATTTTATATTTAGAAAACTGCACAGAGGGTCTAGAACTTTCCTCCCACTGTCTTTGATAATGAAAATATTCTTGCCAACTACTGTCCTGGTTTTGTTTTTGCTTTTTATTTTCTTACAAAATTTCCTACTTTATGCTTCTTAAATTTCCTGGTAATATACAGAATAGAACAGAAAACATGGAAGCAAACTTAACAAGGCTTCTGATAGGAAGTGGCAGAAATTTACTATACTTGCCATGGGCAGCAAATACAAAATAAGTATAGAATCCTGACTCTATAAATGGTTCTGTCACTGAATTAAATTTATTATTGACTTTATATCACCATATTTTGCAAATGATCCTGTTATTAGCTGTTGCCTTCATGGAATAGGCAAAATATGGTCTGGGAAGGAGAGCAACACAAAATCAAGAAAGAGAAAAGACCAAAAGGAAATGACCAATGAATCATTTTATTTTCCTTTCTCTCACACTCAAATATAGTCCTAAACAGGTTTCTTTCTTCTCTGTCATTTTTACTATGAGACAGGAATTAGCCACCACATCTTGAAGGCTGGCCCTGTTTCTTCATTTTTCTGCACCCCACTACTTCTTTTTACTGTACTAGATAAAAAAGTCATCATTGTTTAAATAATAATAATAGACTAGATTTGTGTTCAACAGAAGAAAAAAAGAGAATGGCCATTTGTGTAACTGTAGAACATAAAGAATGCAAAGCACCTTTCATAGTCCAAATTCAAAAAAAGAGGAATAGAAGCAGAATTAAGTCAGAATATAGGAGAGATATTTTTCTCATTCATTTAAGGAAATTCAGATGTTTTTTATAAAATTCATTTTGTATTTGTTATATTTAAAATATTTATTATATTTAAAAGCAAATACAGAACTTATTGTAGAATTTCAGTTAGAATTTTTTAATTCATTGCACTCTGTATATAAATACTTTAGAAATTTTAGTTAGAATAATACAATAATTTTAACAATTTGATAATTTCAGTGGTACAAATTACATAAAAACTTATAAATATTTATATAAAGCCTCAGTAACAATAATTAATGGGGCTCTTCTCAGCCTTCTTCTAACTCAGTCGTTGGACTTGGTCTTTGTGTGTATCCACTTCTAAAGTATTAGCGAAAGTTCAGCTTTTGGCCAACTTGTAGATTAGCTGTCTGTGGATAATACATTTATTCACATGCTGAATTTTCTTCCCCAGATCTATATGTCCATGTGTAGCATAATTTTGGCTTACTGAATCTCTTGCAATTTGTTGAAATTTCTACAGTAGTATATTGACTTTTGGAAAAAGAAAATGCTGACTGAGCTTTGATGGGTGTTACACTGTCTTCAGACTGTCTGTTGTGAATGGCCATGTTAACTTTATATTTTCTAGCTCATGGTCATTGGACACTTTCCCATTGATGAAAATCTTCCTTACTCCTTTTTCAGCAATATCATCTAGCTTTGGTGTGAAATCCTATACTTCACATGGTAAATTTATTTGGGAGGTTTTATTGTTTTTGAAGATTATACATGGAACTATTTTCTCAGCTATATTTTTATAAATTTATATTGTATAAAAATTCAAGCCAGGCAGTGGTGGTGCACGCCTTTAATCCCAGCACTTGGCAGGCAGAGGCAGGTGGATTTCTGAGTTCGAGGCCAGCCTGGTCTACAGAGTGAGTTCCAGGACAGCCAGGACTACACAGAGAAACCTTGTCTCCAAAAACAAAACAAAAATCAAGATATTTTCATAGGCAAATTTTATATTTTAACTTTCAGAACTTTTGCTTTGGATATAGTAGCATGTGGTACATTCCTCAAAACTTCCTGTATTTATTCCATATTTCCAATGGTTCTAGAAAGTATTATTTTTTCTTTCCAAACTTTTTTTAAATAAATTCACTGTTTTATCTACTTGTTTTAACTTTACATCATGTTTAAGGTAACTGGTACAGGTGGGTATTGTAGTATGGATGACAATTGTCTCTCAGAGGATATATATAAAGCCTTGGTCCCTGGTGTCTAGAGAATTAAGTCTGGGGATAGAGGAATCTTAAGCAGGTGTAGATTACTGGATGATTGGGATGTATACTTGAAAAGTGATTTGCCAGTCTTGGGTTGGTGGTTTTCTCATATTTTTCTTTGCTTCTCAGCTGTATTGAGATGATGGTTTCAGGTTTCATACCACCTTCTTCTTTCCAATGAGGCTCGCTTCCATGTGGGCCCAAAGCAATGGTACTAAGTTGGAAAATGATACTGGAAAGAGAAGAAAGCAAGCAGCATAGTCTCCACAATGATACCAATGAGGATAAACTTTACAGAAGATCTAATTGATAGTTTGTTTATTATAGAACAGTGAGGAGCTCACTAATGAATTGCAACAATTCTAATGTACACAGAACCATTAGATTGTCAAGATAGAATGTGATGTAAGAGGATATTTCCAGAAGCAGACAGGAAAGTTACCAATGAATATAACCTGAAGGGGTAGATCTGGAAAAGAGGTACTTTATACTGCCCAGTGTGTTAACTTTGTGAAAAATTAGCTTAGAAACTGATGAAATTCACCTTCATAAGGAGTAAGAAAAGCACAGGCATCCCAATAAGTGAGGCAGCTCTCCAGGTAGCCTTGTGATGAGGCATCTCAGAAGCATAAATAGGGTACCTTAAAAACTAAAGATTTTCACTTCCTCCAGATCACTAAGTATTCTACAAACATAGTTTTAGAAATGCAACATTAAACTGAACCCTTTTAAACATGTAGTGAATTCAAATATTTGTCACTTTTGTTTATTTTAAACTTAAGATACATAAATGCTTTGTTTCAATTTAGAGACCTGAAAGTAGTTCATCCAAGAGTGATAACTTAGAGACTTTAGAAAATGAGTTATTTGAGATTTTGTTTATCTTCTTCAGGCTACCTGGATTTCAAGTCATAGATTCATACATTTTAACAGGACTTGGATATCTGTTTGGTTTAAAAATTGGATACATATAAAATCTGGGGTGTCCCCAATTTTCCAGAAGTGATTTGTAAAATCCAGTTGTTGAGTTTGTGCAGTCTGAGTTTCCAAGTACACATATCCAGACACTTGTAATTTTCCAGGAAAGTAATTTAGTACAAAATAAATGTTTATAATGTGTGTGTGTGTATTTGTGTTATTATGAACTCACAAATAGAAAAGAAAAGTGAAAAATAACCTTCATAAAGTAAAAAAAAAGAACTAAAAATTATTTTCTTAATGAAAAGTAGAATAATCTGCATTGCGATCTACTGTGGTAAATGACATGTGAAACAGTGAATATTTATGTAACTAAATAGAGTGAATATACATATCTCTCTTATTATCATAGAATAGCTATATTCTTTTCCAAAAATACATTTCAAATTTACCATTAATGAGAGGTAATGTGGCTTACCCTATGGGAGACTTGTGCTTATCTATATCTATTACTAAAATATAACATACACAAATGTTTTTGATATCGAGCAGACTTATAAAAAATATTTGTGCATATACACATTTGTTCTGTGACTATAGAAAAAGAGTTAACCAGCACAGCAAAGTGCTTATATTGGAGAGTTTTAGAGTGTATGTTAAAAACCACATAAATCCTTACAACCAAACATTAGTCAGAAAGACTTCATATAAATAAAACGTTTCTGAACATGCAGATATGAAAATATAATTCAAAATCAACACATGGTTAATCTAAAGTGTCTGTTGTAGCAATTATCCATGCATTAGTCACATACATTTTGTGAATAACTTAGTTCTGAGCATGTAATACAGACTTTGCACTGAGCATAACGTCACAGCTTGAAAGCCAACATAGTATATGTAGACACGTTTTGAATAACAATGTTTTAATTAGGAATACATTTTTCTGCTTTTATTGAAGAAGGGTTGGTTTAAGTATATGAAAAATTACTTTTAACATTTTTTTAACATTCTTCCTCAGTATGTGTCTATTAGATCAGCATAATTATGGATCATACAATATTAGAATCTTTAATTTAAAAATATTTTAGTTATTTATTTAGTTTCACTAAAATTTCATTAAAGTAATTTTGCATTCCATTTATGACAGGAATTCTACAAATATCTGAAAAAAATCTAAACATGCTTCTGCATGCATATACAAAATACACATATATACATATACATGTGTACATGTGTTAGGATATATATCTCATGGTGTTTCATACAGGTTTGGAGATTGAATATGGGGAGTATAACTAACACTAAAAATATTTTGAAATGCAAACATATAAGAAAGGCATTTAAGTGACAAACAATGTTTTATCTAGGTATCATATGGTATCAAGTAAAACTTCCAGTAATAAGAATTAGTTACACTTTGAAGAGGCATTATCCAAAGGACCCATAGACCTTTCTAAACATTATAAACTTTTGTCAATGCTTTTGGTTATCTTCCACAATCAAGTAGGCATACCTTGTTGTGGGAAACATCATTTACTTATGCCATTGGATATCAAGAAACTTATCTGATGCCCAACTAGAAGTTAAACTTCCACTGGCAAATATTTATGGTGTGAAAAGCACTGTGAACAAAAATAAAAACAAAAATAGCCATTAATATTACCCAATCATGAACCCTATAACCTATAGCAGCAACCTGCCTGTAAGATATATTGGTATAATAACATTAGAAATGTTAGGGGAGAAACCAATCACCTTTTAATAATTAGACTGAATGTACACTGTATGAGATGCACCACATGCATGACACTGCTAAAGTGTCTACCAACCTGAAACTAGATGGGTTATGGACCCTGGGGAAAACATTCTACTATTTCTGTTTAATGAGCAATAAAATGACTACCAATGACATGTTGCTCATGCCACACTTAAGCCACATCAGAAAAAGTATTTTTCCTTGAAGTAGGTGGTAATTTAAACAAAATTTACAATTTATTAAATGTGCAGAGTATGGGAGACATTGATGCACTAAGCCTAAATGCGATACTTTTATGAAATACCTACTCTCAAGGTTCAGGGATCTATACTGAAGAGGATGTGGAAAGATTGTAGGAGATACAGAAGTGTGAAAGACTCTTATGAAACAGAATAGTCTATGAATGCAAGACATATGAAGTCACAGAGACTTTGATAGCACAAACAAGCACTGAATAAGTTCAAGACAAATAAAATCCCTGTCCAGGAAAGGTACAGGCAGCAAAATCTCTTATAAAAGAAGGTATTTTCAATTAGTACCTGCTAGAATAGAGAAAGTCAATTATCCACAAAGAAGTGATAATGAATATATCAACTCTAATCTATGTTGTAGTTGACAAACACAAAGTGAACTTTATGTGTTTTTTTTAATGTTTTATATTTAATGGGGTATTGGTGGTGGTTTTGCCTTTTTTTTTTCTTTAGTGGTTTGGGATAGAAGAAAGAGATGGGGAAAGGGAGGGAGGAGAGAGAGAGAGAGAGAGAGAGAGAGACAGACAGACAGACAGACAGACAGAGACAGAGAGAGACAGAGAGAGAGAGAGAGGGAGACAATGTTGGATGGGTAAGGAGGTAAGTAGAAGACGCGAGAAGTTGAAGGAGAAGACAGAATATGATCAAAGTATATCATACAAAATAAATTCAATCTAATTGACAAAGATAAAAATACTCATCAACCTTGAAAACTGTCAAGAATCCTACAATATCAAATATTCAGCTGTGATTTAATATGTAAAATTAAGTCCATATGGGGTTCATTCCAGTTTGAACCTGCACCCAGAGCAGACCTGGAGCCCTGGCTCCACACACAGTCCCACAACAAAAAGAAGAAGCTCAAAGCTCTGGTGTTCTAACACCCCCAGAATCACAAGTGAGGCCACAACATCTGCCCCAACACCTGGAGTAACTGTGGACCCTAGGATCCAGGGACACAGGAACCCTCACCAAGCCAGTGGCATGGGTCTCTTCCAGTTTGAAACTGCACCTGGAACAGATCTGAGGTGCTGGCTCTGTGCTCACTCTTAAAACAACTAGAAAAAACTTGACTCCCAGGTGCTCTGACACATCAAAGATCAAAGTTCTCTAACATGCCCAGGATCACAGAATCACAGGATTATTGTTTTTCATCAGATATTTTTATTCGATATTTTATTTATTTACATTTCAGATGTCATTCTTTTTACCCATCCCCCCAGAAAACCCCTATCCCATTCTCCCTCCTCCTTTTTATTTTTATACCATTTTCATTACATGCAAGTATCAAGGTCAATTCTAGGTTGAGGAACTAGCAATACAATAGATGCAAATAGTCAAGGAACAAGCAAGACAGTAAACACAAATAGTCAAAGGACAAGGAAGGCAATAAACAAAGTCTTGTGATCACTCCTGTGGACAACGTTTCTAAGGGTTTATCAGGATGACCAAAATATCTGAGCCTGCTTCCCTGTCCTAGTCCAAAGTCATTTTCATGCCTGAAGCCAACTTCTTTGTTCCAGCATAAGATTTATATTTCTGCCTGAAATTACTTCTTTGTTCTAGCCTAAGATTTAAATTCCTGGCTGAAGTTACTTCTTTGTTCTAGCCTAATCTATCATTAGGTTAGGATCACAGCATTACAGAGGAAGTTTGACTACCAGGAAATCAAACACACTTAGGATCACAGTTGAGGCCACAACATCTTTCCTAACACTCAGTGTAACTGTTACCACCACAAGAACCAGGAAAATATGAACCCCACGCCCAGCCAAAGGCTCAGGTTCCTTCTGGCTTGCTCTTGTGCCTGGAGCAGACCCAGGACTCTAGCTCCACACCCACCCCTGTATCACCCAGAGAAGCTTGATTCCCAGGAGCTTTGACCCAAGAGGGTCTCAGGAGCTTGGTTATATCAGGATTTCAGGATCCCAGAGGCAGCTTGACTCCCAGGAGCTTTGACACATTCAGGATCTCAGAATAACAGGATCCCAGAATCACAGCAACACAGAAGCAGATGGACACAACTAGAATCACAGGAAGGACAGGCTTCATTCAGAAACAGCAAGGGCTGTTAGCACTAGAGATAACCAGATGTCGAGAGGCAAGCACAAGAACATAAGCTACAGAAATAGATGTTACTTGACAAAATCAAAACCCAGTTTTCCCACCACACCAAACCCTGGATATCTTTACATATCTGAAAAGCAAGATTCATATTTTAAATCCTATTTCATGAATATGATAGAGAAATTTAAGAAGGATATAAATAACTCCCTTAAAGAAATACAGGAGAACACAGGTAAACAAGTAGAAGCCCTGAAAGAGGAAACAAATAAATCTCTTAAAGAAATACAGGGAAACACAATCAAATAAGTAAAGGGATTGAGCAAAATTATACAGGATCTAAAACTGGAAATGCAAACATTAAAGAAAACACAAAGGGAGACAAAACTGGAGATGGAAAATCTAGGAAATAGATCAGAAGTCACAAATACAATCATCATCAATAGAATACAAGAGATAGAAGAGAGAATCTCAGGTGTAGAAGATACCTTAGAAGATATTGACACAAAAGTCAAAGAAAATACACAAAGCAAAAAGCTCCTAACTAAAAACATTCAAGAAATCCTGGACACAATGAAAGGATTGACCCTAATAGATTCCACACTAAAAGGCTAACATCTTGAACAGAATTATAGAAGAAAACTTACCTAACCTAAAGAAAGAACTGCCTATAAACATACAAGAAGCCTATAGAACACCAAAAAGATGGGACCAGAAAAGAAATTTGTCCCATCACATAATCATTAAAACACCAAATGCACAGAACAAAGAAATAATATTGAAAGCAGTAAGGAAAATAGTCAAGTAACATATAAAGGGAGAACCATCAGAATTACACCAGACTTCTCAACAAGGACTCTAAAAGTCAGGCAATCATGGGAAGATATACAGACTGTAAAAGAGTAAAAATGTCACTTCATGCCAATATATACAGTAAAACTCTCAAGCACCATAGACAGAGAAAACAAGATATCTCATGAGAAAAGCAAATTTAAACAATATCTTTCCAGCAATCCAGACCTACAGAGGATAATAGAAGGAAAGCTCTAACACAAGGAGGAAAACTTCATTCAAGAAAAAATAAGAAGCTAATCTTCTCATCGAGAGAGGCATTAAAGGCCTTCTCTCTGTTTTCCCACACAGGGTCCCAAAGACAGAAGTCCATGGGTTTAAGAGATTTATTTTCATGGCAGATGTAGATAGATCTTGCAGTATCTGAGTTTAATAGAGAGGGGAAAGGGGGAGAATAATGTTTATTTGTCTTTGCCCTCTGGCCTTCATTAGTATGTAAATCTCTAGGGCCTGAGGCCTGTAGTCACGCCCTCTACCTGTGCTATAAATGGTGACACAAAACCTCTCTGGGAGGAGCTACTTTAAGCCAAACATGTCTGCAAGTTGCAGGCTAATGGAGGTGTAGGTCGCATGTGGGAGGCAGCTGGAATCTGGGAGCATGGGGAGATACACATCATCTCTCACCAGGCAATAGTCTACCTGTTGGGTCTCTGGCTATCTCAAACCCAGTGCTCTACTGGGGAGACTAAACCATCCTTTTGCAGCCCCACAAATGGAGTTTGTTTGGAAAAGCAGAAACTCAGTTTTACATTTGAGGATGAGATGTATCCCCTTTGCTTTCAGAACTGGCTGGTTTAGGTTATTTCAGAGAAACAGGAGCCCTGGCCCCCATGAACTTTAGAAATCTCAATGAGTGATTCCCTCTGTTGAGAAAAAGTCTATGAATTCTTGGAAAAAGAAAAATCAGGAACTCAATGATCTTAAGTGTTTAAATAAAAATATATTGATCTACTTAGAACCACTATCCCATGGATGTCAGAGAACTGTTTAACACTTAATCTCTCCCAAAGATTCTTGTTGTATGTACATTATGCTTTTTATGTGTTGACAAAGGTAAGCCATATTATACATTTGAATCTTCCTTTATGGTACCAGTTATCCATTTACTACTTAAAAAAAAAAAGAAAGAAAGAACATGAAAAAATTGATATCTGATACTAGGTTTTGGCAACAGTTTTCATTCTTATCATTCTTTATCTATAGCAGTTTTATCTCACATCCTGACTTGAACCAGTCAATGTTACTTCATTAATGATATGTTATTTATTCTTCTATCTTTAATAATATTAATGAAACAATTTATAAACCACCCACACCTTTTTGGGTGGAACTAATCTTTACTATAATTTATATTATATACTGTAATTATATATGGTTTGCTAAATCTACAAAGTTGGCTCAGTCAATAAATTGCTTGTCTTATAAACCCAAGAACCGAGTTTGCTACCCAAAATTACATGGAAACTGCCAAGTATGAAGGCACACACTGGTAATAACATTGCTAGTAAGAAAGAAAAAGGGACATCTTAGGGTATCACTGAAAGCCAGGCTAGTTATGAAGTAGAATACAGTACAGTGAGAGACATTGTCTGAAAAGAAAAGAAAAAAATAGACAGTGCTAAGAAATGGCATTTCAGAGGGTCCTCTACCCTCCACATACACATAAGCACACATGTGTATAGACACCTGCATGTGCACACACACACACACACACACACACACTCACACAAAGTTTGATGAGCTTGCTGTTTATTCACTTGTTGGTTAAAATTCACATAGTAGAAATCATCATATTTATATAGTCTGTAGATGATTCCTGCTTCTCAATCTATTACTATTTTTCTGCTACTTCCAGTAGTGTTGTTAGAATCTCTTAGATTTTTAAGCAAGGGTTATGTTTACCAAGAATTTACGTTATCAAATTTTCAGATTAATTTATTGCTTACTACTTAATGGCTCAGTGGTTAACATTTGAAATTTGAATATTGCATAGCTTTTTAAAAAACTAAATAAGAATGCTTAAGTAGATGATTGTCTGTTACAGATTCAAATTGTCCATACTTTTTTGCAGTGTGTTACATACCAATGGTACTTAACATGAACTGAAACATTATGATGTTTTCAAAACATGAACTTTACTTTTCCCTAGATAGCAGCTACATTCATGTTAACACCTTTTGGTCAATTCTGGGAAGATTTTGTAACTGAGAACTTCTCAGAGGCATGTTTAAAAATACTTCTCCATCATTCATTTTTATAATAGAGTTAATAAAAAATAACTACAGGGCTCTGGGGAATTCAATGAGTTAATCAGATGAATAGATATTTAAGGGATGACTTCTATGAATCAAGTGAATTTTGATTTCCATAACATGGACAGTGTAAATGTTCCATCTAAGAAAACAATTTTATAATA
This sequence comes from Grammomys surdaster, assembly GCF_004785775.1. NCBI lineage: Eukaryota > Metazoa > Chordata > Mammalia > Rodentia > Muridae > Grammomys > Grammomys surdaster. The sequence goes on along the minus strand of NW_021604569.1, from coordinate 15,133,911 downwards.
CAAATAAATGATAGTAAAGATAATTACAATGAAAAATTGTATCAATGAATGTAACAGGAATCAAATGATGAGGTGGAGACGACTCAACTGCGGACCCATGTTTAGTTTCCAGCATCCACTTGATAGCACAAACTCTCTGTTACACTGTTCCTGGGGATCTGATCCATTATTTGAATCTCTGAGGCAAAAGACATGCATGTGGTTCACATACATTCATGTTGACAAGCTCTTATACAAATAATATAAACTAAAATCAATCTTAAATATAGAAAACATATGATATTGTGTATATAGCATTCAAAGCCAGGCTCAAATCTACCAAAATGTGGCTGAATTAGATCTAGACTTTGATTCTGTTCACTTAAAGGAAAATAAAGAGTATTGAAAGTATAGCTGTAACCTTAAAGCACATGTATAAAAATCTTCTGGGATTTAATCTATGCAGAGAGAGTTATGACATCAAATTATAAGAGTCTTCCCAGTAAATTACTGCAATCCCTTATTTAGTTCTTTGGCAAAATAAGATAGATAAATCACACTGTGACATAGGTCTATTTATCATTTATAGCTGTAGAAGTGCATAACTTGAAATGGAATTAACACTCATACAACGATGCATTAAATTCTATCTTTACCTAGAAGTGGAAAATAAAGGAATTTTATTAGATTACAAAACCAGTCCATATAAATTGAGAAATTTGTTGCCCTTTATAGTAAGATAGTTCAAACTTTTAATATGTAAATGCTATAATGTGCATATGACTATAGAACTGACAGAATTACCATTCATAAGGGGCAACTGAACAGCTAATCATATGCTTAGTTATATTGCCTCAGGTAGTCAGGCACCTTTGCGCTAATCAAGTGCTACAGATTCAGTAACTAGCACAAAGGCACAAAATGCAAGAGCCAGCTAAGAGATCAACTTTAGAGACCATACCTGCTTTTATGGTGTGATAATCTCACCTCGTCTTTCCTCAGACATTTTGCTTTTCTCTAGCGTTATAGGGATCTTGGAGAAATCTTACCTTAAAATGTTCAGGTGTAAACTTTCCCATGACACATGCCAGGTGACAGGATGCCAGGGAGGTACATAGCTCTATTTTTCAAAACACCTTAAAGATCAAGATTGAAAAGCAAGAAATCAGTCTAAGGAATCTATGTTCTCAGTGTGGCTGGACCATAAACCAACTACAGAAAGGATATGCTCTATGGAGAAATCAGGTAAAGTCATGTGACCTAGGAACAAGAGGTTTTCTTAAAAATCCTCTAAATTACAAAGAAGACTAAAGGAGAAATGTTATGTTTTGTCTTCAGTTTTGCATTTTTGACCATGTCATGGGTTAAGTTTTTCTCCTGCTATAAGCAATCTTTTATTAATGTCAAATGCCCAATACAGTGTGGCTGTATTAAAATAATTTCTCCAAAGGTGGTCAAGTTAAAACTAAGTTATATGTATATATTCATATAATTCAGTAGAACTTGTGTCTTTCTCATATGATTACCTCATTGCTTGAGGAACTTATGGAAGAAGAAGTGGAAAGGATGTAAGAGCCAAAAAAATATGGAGAGGTGAGAACTGAAGTATTGTCTCATGGGTATGACATGACAATGGTATTCATTGACTTACAGTAACTGCAGTCACCTGCATAGGGCCTGAACAAGAACAGCCAGTAACATGTACTGTAGATGAGGGAGGGTCTCATAAGTCCATCAATAGCTAGGGAAATTAATGGGGTGAAGTCAGCTTGAGGAAAAGAAGTCATTGCCTTCAGGGAGGTGATACTTGGTAAGATATATGGGGTGTGTTTATGGTCAAACTCAGCAGACCACAAGCAAGACAAAATCAAATAAAAAACAGAAGGGTACATTGGGGATTTGGTATGCATTGGTGGAGGCAGGATTAGAGAGTCTTAAGAGATACATGTGATCAAATTTACTATGCAAATCTGTGTGCCTATCAAAGAATAACAATTATGCTAAAAATATTATAAAAACAAGGTATGTGAACACAGGTGCTCTTTCAGGAAAAGACTGTTTGAGGATACTACTTGTTGATGGCTACCTGCATGACATAGAAGGTGCTCAGATGACACCAACTGTATTCTGCAACTAAACCATAATGAGCTTCTCATGTATATGCCACCATGGCTATCATTGGCATGATAGCCTTAGCAAATGAGTGGAATCATTAATCAAAACTTTATCTTGCTAACTAGGATTTGATGTATGATTTGAATATGCTGTATTCATATGACATATTTAAAAACATAGTTGTTTTTCTGTGTTCCCTATCATGTTTTTATTAATTAATTCATATTATTTTACATCCTGATCACAACCCCCCTCTCTCCTCTCCCAGTCACAGCTCACATATCCTTCATTTTTTAATATTGATATTGCTAATCTATTACTTTGGGGTTGGTGGAGTATATGTTTGTGTAGGTATAGATGTGGCATGTTGCTTATATTGAGGTCTGAACACAGATTTTGTGAGTCATTTTTTTTCTTTCTAGCAAGAGCATTTGGGGCTTGACCTTACTTCATTGGGTTTTTTTTTAGCAGACACCTTTTTACCCAATAAGTTAGCTGGCTAGCCAGTGAGATACTTTAACTCTCAGTAGTGGAGACTAAGAATAATATTCACAACAACCTGAAGTTCTTGAGTATGTTTTGTATTAGTTTTTATATTCAGACAGTAGTAAAGAAAATACTCTCATAGTTTTTAAGAATTTTACACATACTTCTTAAGTGAATATAAAAAAGTATTGAAATAAAATTGTGGAGAAAAAGTCAAGTAATGCTTCTGTTACAGGCATTTCTTTCTTCTCTGACAGTGAACAGGCAGAAGCATGCATCATACAAAAAGTTTCAAGACGACTACAACATGAAAGCATTAATCTTTCCTACCAATAGTACAAATTTTATTTTTCTAAATAGAAATCAAATAAACCCTATTTACATTTCCAAAAAACAAAGAGCAGGTATGTTAAAAATATAAAAAATGAAAACATTTATAAAGTTCTAAGAGTTAGCAGTACATATGAATAATCTAAATGATGGCACAAAGCTAAGATGGCTGTGGCCACCCTCCACCCCACCTCAGTTTATTTCCACAGATGTTTAAGTGTTCATATTTCCTCTCTGGTCACCATGAGACACCTAGAAAATAATAAAACCATGCAGAGTATGCCCAGCTTGGAACTAACTCTGGTACCATTGAACACCATTGCTTAGTTCTTCATTTTTCATCTAATTGCTGTGAGATATTTGAGGTTTCCTGTAGTTTCAGGGAGTCAGATGTTCTGACTGTGGAAAGCAAATATTTCCAACAGTGGGGATGGAAAGAACTTACAGACTGCTTAAACTGCTATATTATTTTTGGCTGTTGGGTAGATGTTTAGAAACATATCTTTCAGGAACCATCTGTAGTACAGTTACAGGCACACTTACATAATCATTGCCTTCTCCTTAAAAATCCATACAGATCCACATACATGACATTGCTGTATGTAAATAAAAAGCATCATAACAATTGGAAGCTGAAACTTAGAACAACATGGACATACCCACACAGTGAGCAGGTGGCTGGATGTCATTTGGAGTATAAATAATGGTGAACATTTTGTCATTTCACTGTGCTTTGTTAATTGCTTTATATAATTAAACTCATGTATTCCAAAGACACTTTCATAATATTCACACTAGAGTTGTCATTTTGAAAGAAGGGACACTGAAGATTTTCGAAGCCAATTATTTTACCCAGAATACTTATTTAATGGGTTATATCTGCTTGAGTTATATTAGCTAGGTACTTTGTTACTTTGAAAAATAATTGGAAGGTATTTCTGCTTAGCATTTCCAAATTCATGACCAGAGACTGTAAGGTCCAAAATGGAGAAATTCTCTGTTTTTGTTTTGTATGGAAAAGTAAAGGTTTGCATATGTAGATATTAATTAGATTTTAAGTATTTTTAAATATATGAGATGTGCGTGCACTCAACTACTTTTAATGTGAACCATCCAAACATTTGCTACATTTAAAATTATTTAAGTTCCTAAGTCAACTTACTCATTATCTGTGCTGTCATAAAAATTAGCGTGTGATATTCTTTTAGGCATGTCAAAGTTATTATGCTATAGCAGAACTATCGTTAAAGCAGATGCACAACGATGTCTGGATTTTAAAGAACAAATGTTTTTAAATCACAGAATAATTGCAAACTAAATATCCTGTAAAAAATTACATGATTTTCTAGAGACACAAAATTTCCCAACAAATAGAATGAGATATTCCATTATATATGACTTTCAATAAACACAATCACATTATATACACAGTGGAGAAAGGAGCCACAACCAGAATAAGGACATATCAGCAATACCCTGCCTTGTATATATTTTGTTCTTATATTAGTATGTAAGTATGGTCAATAATTTTGATTAATAAAACCATTATATAAGCATTCACTTTCTCAAGACTGATGATGACATGCACATTTAATATGTAATTGTACTTGCATATTATACATGTTTGGGGAGCATGTCTGTAGACTGCACTTTTCCCTTTCCTTTTGTATTTTTGAGACAGAATCTCTTTGTAGCCCAGCCTGATGGTATTCCTCCCTCACTCTCCTGAGTTGTGTACCTTGTTAGTAGTGAGACTGTTAGCCTTATATGCTGACCATCAGTACCCGGCAGAATAGTTTATCTTCAAACAGAGAATGGAAATAATGTTCAGTGCTGTAAAAATGCAATTTGCCTATGTTCTTTTTTAAGTAACTACTTTGCTCATTTTTTCAAAGCATTTCACCCACCTTCCTGATATATCAAATTTGTTCACAGTATGGATGTAGAAGGGTCATGAGTATGTTAGATATTGTGATAATTGTTATCTTTAAACCTTCATTAATGGTAGCCTTATTTGCCTGAGGTTAGCTATTAAAAATATATTTACTTCTGATAGAGAAATGAATAGTTTTTTATTTATTCACAGAAACTATTTTCTATGAATATACTAATTGGAAGATCTACACTATATATTTTTCTATCAATTTATCAATTCTATGAGTAGAATAAATATATTCAGCATCTTGTTCTATATATTGTTTTTTATGTACTATTATAGTTTGGTTAGTTTTTCCTTATTAGGATACATCTTTTAAGATAATAAAAGAAACCACTGTTACAATGGATTTGGATACCTTCCTTACTGATAACTTTAATTCAGCTGTGTGGGTTCTTGCTCAGTCCATCCACTGTCCTACTTAATTCCAAGCTAATGCAGTCACTTGGTTAAATATTATCTTTTGAGTTTTGATTATCATTCTTCCAGTCTCCTATTAAGCTTACCATATTGTCGAGAGTGGTTCTGATGCTAAGGTCCTGTTTACCAATTGGTTCTTGATTGATCAATAAAGATACCAGTGACCAATGACTAAGGATGGGGCAGGAAACTTAGAGTTGCACCAGAGAACTCAGGAAAAATCTGGAGAATGGGAGAAGAAGAAGGCAGTAGTGGCAGGATAAAACCAACCAGACATGTGAGATTACAGATGGGATGGTCAGTAGCCACTCTATCAGATTACACCTGGGGTGACAGCGGAGGTTTAGAAGTGCCCAGTCATTGAGTTAGCAAAGGCATTTTAAGATTAACAGGTGTGTGTGCACGTGTGCGTGTGCGTGTGCGTGTGTGTGTGTGTGTGTGCGTGTGTTGTTTTTTGATCCATGGATCCAAAGATATCTGTGCGGGGCTGGTTACATTGTCTGTCTGAAGCTTAAAGTGGAGTAGCAAAAACTACATGCTACATATAGCCCTCAAATACATTTCAGCTTCTTTTTTGCCAATAAAATTCATTATTCAAAGAACTGACTTTCATCTATAAGATGCTGGACATCTAATATTTATTGACTTTCCTTAATCATATTATCTTCTTATTGTCTTAATGGGGTTAACAGAGATGTCATTAAAAAAAATAAGTATCATACAGCATTACATTTTCATTCTTTTCCTAAAGTCTTATAACTTTGCTATGAATCCACTATAAGCTTCATCACATTTCCACCACCTATAGCCTATGATCTTCTTGTCTTTGGTTTATGAAATAGCTAAAATACTGAAAGTCATAACTTTCTTTACAATATTTTTGGTGTCACTATGCCTCAATGTTTGACATTATGAATCTTGAAAGTTATAATCCTTAACAGGGTCTTAGTTTTGCATGTTAATTATCTTCCAATTGTGATGTGTTATCAATTGTTGACTAACATGTTCAGTATTTTACTCAGTTTTAGTGGTGCAAATTCTTCCATGGTTTGTACAATTTGTACATTTATTTTGTATCCATGGCCTATACGGAATCCATCAAAATTTACCAAGAAGTCAAAGCCATGCCCAAAGCTTTTTTATAACATTTAGTGATAAACAAACATGCCTTCTTCTTTGATCATTATGCATTTAATAACAGCTCATATGTCTTTTTTGTAGTCAAATTTTTACTATTTCAATAGATATTTATTGAGCCTTCATGAAGTATAATAGAGACTATTTACATTTGGACACTAGAGATATTGTAATGTAAAAATCCATACAAGCTTTTGTCCTTATAAAGAAAGCTAATTAAAAAAATAAGAAACTGAAATACTGGAAATATAAGCTATGTAAATAAAAGTACTATGAAGGACTGGTAGGATAAGAGACAGGTGATGTTAAGCTGTCAGTTAGAGTAGACCACAATGAGAATATAGTATGAGAGCAAAGTTTGTAAATAAGCCATTCAGCATGTACTTAGGTACTACATGTACCTAAGTGA
>NW_021604569.1:15101017-15126999 GCF_004785775.1 Grammomys surdaster | reverse complement strand
GGAGGGAGGGAGGGAGGGAGGGAAGGGGGAAGGGAGGGAAGGAGGGAGGGAGGGAGGAGAAGAAAAGGTGGAGAGGCACGAGGATGAGAATGAGGATGAGGATGAAGAGAAAAGACATGGTTAGGTCCAACAAAAAAGATGAATGTGTGCATGAATGTGTGTGTGTGTATACATGTATGTATTTTATGCATATTTGCTTGTGTACAAGTTTTTCCTTTTGTGAGTGTGACTCTCTTCTCCTGCTTCAATGAAAGTGAAATGCTGTACACCTCTCTCCCTCCTGGACAGGGAGAGGCTAGGCTTTTGAGCAAAAAAGAAAGAAGCCTTAGCAATTAATCCTTTACATAAATCTCAGCTGTTATGTCACAGGCCAGAGGCCTACAAAATAACTTAGAGTCAAGACATGTAAACTTTATTATAGAAAGCAACCTTAACCTTCTGCCCCAGCCCCACCTATGTTCTTCCCTGTTGGCTGCCTCAGCAATGAGCCAGCCCAGAGCTAAGCTCCTGGCAATAGAGGCTGTATGTCCTACATTTCAGTCCTCTCCACAATTCAGCTCATCTATTCTATCCATCTACTCCCCTGGGATGCTACTTGATACTTGGATGGAGTTTAAGGTCGATAAAGACAACCAATTTAGGGCTGAGTATTCAGTCTTATACTCTTAGCACTTTGACTGATATCTACTCCAAAAAGGATTTTTTTTTTTACTAAGCTTGGAAACATCTCTAATTTATGGATACAAACATAAAGATGGAGAAGCCAACTGACAAAAAGACAATTTAGTGAAAGTATAATAGCTAAGGACCTATAACCTCTCTATTCATGGTCTTTTAAGCAGTGTTAATTACCTATCTACTTCTGTGGAGACCTGCTATACTATACAGCTACAACATTACCAAGCATCTACCCACAGTACTTTACATTTTTCTACTAAGACACTTACCAATCGATACTTATTACCATTTTTCACAACAACTAAGGAAGGGATCAGCCTGTCAACTATGAGCCAAAGAATGAATACTATTTAAAAAGGAATGAGCAAAATCCATAAGTCACAATACCTATTAATGTTACTAGAGCAACCTGGCACAACATCGCTGTTTTCCTCTTGTCCAATGACTCCAACAAAAATATTATGTTTTCTGCGTTACACCTGTCTTTTTTTATTAAATGCCCTTTCACTTTGGGCATACACATCTGATTCCCTAGGATGGTTTTAAATCTAATCATACATCTATCACTGAGAAAGCAAATTACATTGAGTGTTCCAGCACATAACTCAGGAATGCTCCTGACTGAAGAAGGAGTGATGTTAATCCCATTACAAATGTTGTACAGAATTTCAAGTAAGGAAAACAGATGGCTATTTCAACTCTATCCTCTATTTTTCATTCTGCACTGTGAGGGTTCATAAGTAGACTGAATATCTCTCCTTTAATATTCTCCCAGACAAGCAGTGGGGATTCTCAGAGCTAGACCTAGGTGTGTGGCATTTGACAAATCTAAAGACTGCAGCTGAGTCTCAAGTAAAATATTTTTCTTTAAAATTTTGTGACTCACTGTTTTGTCTGACTCTCTCTGACTCTCTCTCTCTCTCTCTCTCTCTCTCTCTCTCTCTCTGTGTGTGTGTGTGTGTGTGTGTGTGTGTTTTAGAGAAATTGTTATACCAACTATTTATTTATTCATTGGAATAACAATGAGCAAGAGTATACTGATGATTTGTAAATTTGTAATCTTTGAGGTTTCTACAGTTTTATTTATTTTTAAATACTTCCACCATGGCTGTTTTTCTCTTTATAATTAGACCACATGCAAGGCAGCTGTGCATACAGTGTACTTGTTATGATGGGGGAGGGCTAACAAAAAGTTTCAGGTTGGGGGAAATTCTACCTAAACATAAACTGTGGGAGGGATTCTGTACAGTCATTATTCCTACCAAGGGTATAATTATTAATCTAGCAGGTGCCTTTACAGCATAATCTCTTACATAATTATAGCTTTTAAACAAGATTTCTTTTCTGTTGTTGTTGGCACTATACAAATAGATTGTGAAATCAATATAATTTTCACAAGTCACAGTTAAACGTTATTTAAAGAGAATAAATTCCTTAAGACAATTCAACTAACAGATGGATTTAACTTACTAAAGAGTTAAAACCGAAACTGAAAATGCTCAGCAGAATACCATTATAGCAATTGAAAAGAATGTTAGCCTAACATATGTTCGTTTAAAATAGAAGTACATAATTGATTTTGAAAGTTCTGTTTTATGAAGGCAATAAGCTTTCATGTGAAAATATTAATGTGCTGTTGTTTCTATAACAATTCTTTCAATATTAGGATACAAATGCTGCATTCATCAACTGTAGTAATTCAACCAGAGTCTTGGTGGCACACATCTTATAATCCCAACATATCATTTCAGAAGGACATGTATTTGAGGCCTGTCTGAACTAAAGAGAACATGAATCAAAACAACAGGAGCACTTGGTAGTGTGACATACTTCTTTAACCCTAGCACTTATGAAACTTGAGCAGATATATTGAAGCCTAACCTTAACTGCATACCTGTTTTATGTTTACATAATTTGAGGATAAGGAACAGTGAATTCTATACTAGCATGGATTACAGTATAAGAACATGTCTCAAAAACAAAAATCAGCCGAGAAAAGAAGTAAGCCATTCCTCCAGAAACAAGCAAGAGTTTCCAAATAGTAGTAATTGAAATAATAAACATAATATAAAAGTAATCTGCACAATCAGAAATGTTGTTACACTACCATAAATATTTTTATACTGTATCCCTATGTGTTGTAACAATAGTTAGGGTCACAGTGAAGACCGTAAATTCTTTGTATAAATAACAAGAACATGGAACTCCACTGAGCCTCTGATAAATGATCTGTACCTATTATTTAGCATAGCAGTGTGTGGTTCTGAATGAGTGTGAGTATGTGTGTGTGTGTGTGTGTGTGTGAGTGTGTGAGTGTGTGAGAGAGAGAGAGAGAGAGAGAGAGAGAGAGAGAGAGAGACTGTTGTGAGAACAGGGATAGAAGTTAAATGATATTGATGCCTACTTTTTTCTATGGTAGAATACAGACTATGTCTATCTAACTTCCATAAACACCAGTCAGTGAAAGTGAAGCTTATAGTTATACAACAGCTTGACATCTCCATATTTAATTACATAAGGAAGCATTGTCTTTGTAATAACACCTTACCATCAGGTTATGAAGAGGGACCAACAGATTTATCAATTTCAACTTTTTAACGACTGCATAATATTTAATTATACAAATGAACTATACTGTTTTTAATCATTCATCCATTGAAAGATTTCTAAGTTATATCTAATTTCTGGCTATTAGGAATAGAACAGCCAAGAACAGAGTTGAACAAGTATTTCCATTGTAAGATGAAGCAGAAACTTTTGGAAATATGCTGGTTCTTGAGGTAGATCTGTTCTTAGTTTCCTAAGGAATCACATAATGATTTTCATAGTGGCTGTAAAACATTGCCTTTCTACCAGCAATGAATAAGCATTCTTTTCACACATTTTAATTGACTTGTCTTATTTGTTTTATTGATCTTTGCTTTTCTGACTATGGTAATATAAAATTTCGAAGTAGTTTTGATTTGCTTTTTTCTGTTGACTAGAGATGCTGACCATACTTTTAAGTGTTTCTAGACCATTTTAGATTTTATCTTTTGAGAACCTTCTGTTTATTTCTGCAAATCAGGTTTTAACTGTGTTATTTGGGATTTTTTTTGTTTTTTTTTTTTGTTTGTTATTATTCTTTACATATTCTATATATTAGCTTCTATTGGATGTATTGTTTGTAAAAATTCTTTTACAAAATGAATTGTCCTTTGCTGCACAGAAGTTTTTCAGCTTTATGAGGACCCATTCACTAACTTTTGTTCTTAGTATTTATGATGCTGGTGTCATTTTCACAAAGTTTTTTTTCCTGTGCAACAAAGTTCATAATTGTTTCAAACTTTGATTTACACCACAGTAAAGTTAACAGGTCTTATGTTGGAGTCTTTGATCCAACTGGAGTTGAGTTTGTTCCTGTGATAAGTGTGGATCTCTATATATTATTCTGCATGCTGCTCCTCAGTTTGACAAACGTTTGTTGCACATACTATATTTTCTATAGTGTGTTATTGGATTTTTTCTCCGCAAAATTGTCACTAACTGTTATTTCATTTTACTGAAGATTGTGCCCTATTTTATGTCCACAACAACCTATTTTAATTGCAATAACTCTGTAGTCCACTGTGAGATCAGGAATGGTGCAGGTCTCATTATTCAGAATGATTTTATCTCACCTGGGGTTTTGTGGTTCCATACAAATTAGAGGTTACTGTTTTCAATTTCTGTGAAAAATCATGCTGGATTTTTCATAGAAAGTACATTGAATCTGTAGATTGTTTCAGTTGGATGGTCATTTTCAATATAGTCACCCTACCAATCCATGAGCATGAAACATCTTTTGATCTTTTAGTGTTTTCTTTAATTTTTTCAATATCTTAAGATTGCTTTTTACTATACAAGTATTTTACTTGATTTTTAGAGTATCATAAAATACATTATTCTTTTTGTTTTTTCATGTATTGTGGAAGTAACATCATTTCCCTGATTTCTTTTGCAATGTTGGGATTTAGACTCAGGACAAGATCTAAGATGCATATTTAACATACAAAATATGACCAGATTTTCAGGTTCTCCCATTATTCCTCGGTGTCTGTCTGATACTGGACAAAGCTGGCCTACTCCATCCTCTGCCCTGAAATTTTCAGCCAAGTGGGGTTTAGCCTCCCAAAGAAATGCCTTCCTATATAATCAAGACATTTTGGTCTTCCAGTCTTCTGGATTTTATCTCTCCCTGCATGTTCTTTCTCTTCATTCTAGTCTCTGTATTCTTTCTTGGCCACCTTCCAGAGAACCAGTGAAGCAGCCCATGATTAGCTTCCCAATAAACCTGCCATAATATACTTTAATTTGGCATGAATTGGCTTATTTCACCCACAGAGAATAGCTTACCAGTCAGTATGTTTGTGCTATATTTTTAGGAAGGATACAGTTTTATGGGTTAATTTTATATCATGCTACTTAACTGGAAGTTTAGTTAACTATAGAAAATTTTTGGTGGAGGTTTGGGGTCCTTTATGAATGATATCACTTTATCTTCAAATAAAGATACTAGAATTCTTTCTTTCCTATTTGTATCTCCTTGATCTCCTTCACATGTTTTATTGCAGTAGGGAAGACATCAAACACTATATGTAATAGGTTTGAAGAGAGTTGGTATAAAATGAGATAATTGAGTTATTTATTTTTGATTTTAACTCTGTTTGTGTGATAGATTATATTTATCTATTTATATATGTTAAACCATTTATGCTTCTCTTTAATGCACCAAATTTGATCATGGTAGTTGATCTTTTAAATGTCTTCATGGATTAGGTTTGCAAATATCTTATTGAGAAGATTTGAATCTATATTCTTGATGTATAATGATTTGTAGTATTCTTTTGTTGTTGAGCATTTATGAAAAACTTTGTATCATTGTAATAGTGGCTTTATTATAACAATTAGAATTTTTTTATGTTTTCATTTTGCTGAAATACTTAAGAGTATCAGTGTTAATTCTTCTTTGAAGGTCTGATATAATTCTGAACTGAATCAAGCTTAGGCTTTTGAGAGGAGGGGATAATAACTGCCTATATTACACTCATCTTTATAGTTCCATTTAAATTGCTTATTGGATATTGATTTAACTTTCTCATGTCATATGCATCAAGATACTCATCCATTTCTTTTAAGTTTTCTAATTTTTTGTAATACATAGTTTTAAAGTATGTTCTTATGATTATCTGAATTTTTCTCTTGTCTGTTTTAGTGATCCATATTTCATCTCTGAGTCTATAAATTTCTATTTTTTCTTTTAGTTAATTTATCTAAGACTTTGGAAATCTTGTTATTTTGCTTAAAGAACTAAGTCCTTGTTTCATTTCATTCTTTTAATTGTTTTGTGGTTTTATTTTGTTTTTATTTCATTGTTTTTATTACTTCTTATTATCTATTCTTTTGATGTTTATTTTTGTTGTTCTAGAGCTTTTAAATGATTTGATAAGTTATTAATATAAGATCACTTGGATTTTTTACGTTTTCAAGTTTTGGGCAGTCAGTGCTATGAACTTTCCTCCTAAAATTCCTTTCATCATTATCTATGTTGGATTTATTTTCTCTTCCCTTCAGTTCTAATAACTTCTTATTTTAATTTTGAGTCTTGTATTAACCCACTTTTTCATTCCAGAGTAAATTGTTCAGTATTCATGACTTTATAAACCTTTTGTTCTTTCTCTCGTTATTGATATATAGCTTTAATCCCTGGTAGCTATGTAAATTTCAAAGTGTTATATCAAATTTCATATGTCTGTTGAGACTTGTTTTGTGTTTTAGTGCATGTTCAATTTTGAAGAAAGTTCTCTGAACTGCTGAGAAAAAGTATATATTTTAGTGTTTGGATTGAATGATATATAGATTTCTTCTAAGTCCTTTGATTTCAATGTTATTTAAGTCTATAATTTTTAATATCTTTGTGTGGATGATCTGTGTTTAACAAGAGTTGGATATTAAAGTTGCCCACTATCATGAGTTAGGGATCAATGTGTAAATTTAACTGTAGAAATATTTCTTTGTTGAACACATGTCCCCTTGTGTTTGGCTCTTAAGTATTTAGAATTACATGTTCCTCTGATTGAATTTTTTTTTGATGAATATATAGTCCTTTCTGCTTTCTCTACTGTTTTCTTTAGTTGAATTTATTTTATCAGATATTAAAAATGACTATACCTGATTGCCTAATTAGTCCATTTTACCAGAATACTTTCTCTATCCTTTATACTGAGGTTATATTTATCCTTGATGTTACTGTTTATTTCCTAGATTTGGAAGAAAGATAGATGATATTTTTAATCTACTATGCCAATCTCTTTCTTTATACTGGAGAATTTAGCTCATTAATATTGAGAGATAGCATTGATTAGCCTTTATTGACTCCTGTTGACTCCTGTTATTTCATTATTATAGTTATTTATTCACCTTTTTTTGCATTTGTACCATTTTAATTACATGCAAGTAATTAAGGTCAGTTTTAGGTTGAAGAATTAGTAATACAATAGATGCCCATATTCAAGGAACAAGCAAGACAATAAACACAACTTGTCAAAGAACAAGTAAGGCAATAAACAAAGTCCTGTGATCACTTCCATTGATCATTATTTCTAAGGGTTTATAAGGATGACCGAAATATCTGAGCTACTTCACTGACCTAGCCCAAAGTCATTATCATGCCTAAAGCTTACTTCTTTATTCTAGTCTAAAATTTAGATTCCTGTCTGAAATTACTTCTTTGTTCTATCCTAAGATTTACATTCCTGCCTGAAATTAATTCTTTACTCTAGCCCAATGTCAGATTCCTGCCAAATAGCCCATTTCCTTGTCATTGGCCAATGTCAGATTCTTGCCAAGCAGCCCACAAGCTCTTTATATCTCTGCACTTTTTATTTCATAAACAAGACTGAGACTTCCTTACCCTTGTGGAATATGCATTATCAAAAGCTATGCACTTCTGTTTTAGGATGGTAAGATTCTGGGCAGAATCTCACCTGTCCTTGGCTTGCCAGTTAGTTAATTTAATAACTCTGTCTGGGGATCCATTTTCAGTTTCAATTCATGTACTTTGGCTGCCAACATCTTAATGTTATTAAAGACCAGCTTTAACATGATGGGCAGGGATAAAAGTATTCCTAGGACAAGAAGGGCTAGCATGATCAAGCTATGTAAGCCATTCTTGAAGCATGACCAAAATGGAAATACTGACCTCAAACCATGGATAACTTTATCAGCTGTATCTGCATCAGCAGCAGCATTCTTTAAATTCATAATCTCACTATGCAAAGTTAAAATATCCAGAATGTGGTAGACTTATGCCAGATATACTGCAAGTGTCTTTAAACTTTTTCTTAATTATAAGGACTATCATTGTAAATTTTAGAAATAACGTAACTCCATTGGTATTTGTCATGACAGTCAAGATGGCTTCTTTTTTATTGCATATTTTCTTTATTTACAGTACAGATGTCATCCCCATCCCCATTTTCCCCTGCCTAGAACCCCCTATCCCATCACCCTCCTCCTTTATGCTTTTATACCATTTTGATTACATGCATGTATTTAGGTCAGTTCTAGGTTGAGGGTCAAGTAATACAATAGATGCAAATAGTCAAAGAACAGGCAATATAATAAACACAAATAGTCTAAGAAAAAGAAGGGCATTAAACCTAATTATGTGAACACTCCTATGATCACTGTTTCTAAGGGCTTATCAGGATGATCAAAGTATCTGAGCCTACTTCCCT
Organism: Grammomys surdaster; assembly: GCF_004785775.1. NCBI lineage: Eukaryota > Metazoa > Chordata > Mammalia > Rodentia > Muridae > Grammomys > Grammomys surdaster. The sequence goes on along the minus strand of NW_021604569.1, from coordinate 15,118,564 downwards.
GTACTTGCCCAAGGTCATTTTCATGTCTGAAGTCTACTTCCTTGTTCTAGCCTAAAATTTAGATTCCTGTCTGAAATTACTTCTTCTAGTCTAATAATTAGGTTCCTGCCTGAGATTATCATTATTTTGTTGTTCTAGCCTAAGATTTAGATTCCTACATGAAGTTATTTCTTTGTTCTAGCCTAATGTCAGATTCCTATGTGAACCCTACTTCCTTGTTTTTGGCCAATGTCATATTTCTGCCAAGCAGCCCATTTCCTTATCCTTGGCCCATGTCAGATTCTAACCAAGCAGCCTTAAAGGCTCTCTGCCTCTCCTCCTTTTTTATTTCATTATCAAGACTGAGCCTGTTTTATGTCATTCGGAAAAGGATGCCTTCCTTACCCTTAATGGAATATGCTTTATCAAAAGCAATGCACTTATGTCTTAGGTTGGTAAGTCTCTGTGCAGAATCTTGCCAACCTGTTAAGTTAGCAACTCTGTCTGGTGGTCAGTTTTTAAGCTCAAGCTATGTTCTTAGCTAACAACATGTTGATTTTGTTGAAGAAAAGCTTTAACTCAGTGGGAAGGAATAAAAGTTTTCCCAGGACAAAAAGGGCTAGCATAAGCAAGCTATATATACCACTTATTGCTGGCATAACAGTTTTAATTTCATTAATTGCTAGCACCACTGCTTTCTCAATTGCTGTGACGCAAGAAGTTAAGACAGCTACTTTTATTAATAATTTAGCAAAAAATGTTACTGATGTGTTGAATATACCAGAGGATTTAGATATGCATTTGGAAGAACAGATTGATGCCCTTTATACTTTTCAAATTACTGGAAGGATGTTCAGAATTTAAGGGTAAAGAGCCATCTTGAGTGTCATGCCAAATATCATTGGATTCTTGCTAGTTCTACAATTTACAGTGTTAGTCATTATAATTAGGAAGAAGTTTAATGACACATGCAGTGTATTTGGCATAATTCTAACAGCTCTTGGGATGCTTTAATGATACATAGGGAGCTTATGAATTTCAAGAATGCTGCTCTGCTGAGCGTTGATGCGGTAGATACTTCAGATAAAATTACCCATGGCCTGAGGTCAGTATTTTTATTATGGTCAAGATGGCTTCTTACTCTTAAACTCTGAACCTCCATCCACTAATTTGAATAGGATAAAGAACATCAGTCCGTTTTTCCAAAAACCTATCTAAATCCTCTTGTACACTCAACACATTAGTAACATTTTCTTGCTAAATGATTAATAAAAATAGCTGTCATAATTTCTTGAGTCAAAGCAATTACTGAAGCAGTAGGTCTAGCAATTAATGTAATTAAAGCTGTTATACCAGCAATAATCAAGCCCACTACCCTCTTGCTTCTGCTTAAAACCTGACTTACTTCTTCCAGTACTTGCAAGCATTTTTCAGGAAACCAAGGTTCTGAAATACCCAGAGCAAAAAAAACAAAAGCTGGTTGATAGACCCACATAAGAGACATGCCAGGTTTGAACACATTAACACAATTAGAAAATATACAATCAATACAATTTTCATCAAGTACTGTAGAGGAAACAAAAGAAATTTTAACTTGACAATTAAAGAGCCTTCACAAATACACTAATACTTGTTTGAAATCCACATCCTGTACCAACTTTATCACTAGCTAATATAACATCATAGAGAACTGCAGCTAACTTCCAAATACGTCTCTGAAAATGTCCAGATCCATCCTTCCATTTGAAGACTGTTATTTTCAATACTGCATTGATTTCTACATGACTGACTCCTGTGGGGCTGCATAAGGGTATCTTGGTTTATGGCTGGGCATTGGCCTGGAACCCCTAGACTCAAAGGGAGAAACAGCAGGCATTCGGCCATGCCCCCAGAACCCAGGGTCCTGACAAGCAATCTAGTCCCATGGACCTACATTGTTCAGTCATGTAGGCCATTGCAGCCCCTCCCAATGTGCACAGGTAGAGGGTGTGACTATAGGCCTCAGACCCTAGAGAGATTTACATACTAATGAAGGCCAGAGGGCAGAGACAATTAAGCATTCTTCCCCAAACCTTCCCCCCTTTTCCCTTCCTATTTAACTCAGGTCTGCCCTGAGTTTCTGGGGGGTACATCCAGATCCACCTACCATCCACCATGAAAATAAACCCTTTTTGGAACCAAGGACCAAGGTGTCATTGCGGTCTGCCACCACCAAAGCCTCCAGCCTTTGGAAATCCAGACTTTTCTCCTGATTGTGGGACCCGCTGAGTGGAAAGCCTCTGGGACACCTCCACTGCAGCCTATTTACCCACAGCTGGCACCCACGTGGGGCACAGACACCCGTGGACTTCAAGAATGGGGCCACCTCAGTCTGCTACAGGTGAGTATATCCCATAGGATGAAGGGTCAAGGCTCTGTCTTCCTTGCCTATTTCGGGGTGTGTGAGCCTGTTTCTTCACACAGCACAGATCCGTGACCTCCCAACAGTCTCTGTTCTGCTAAACCTCACCCCCCCAGGTGTCTGGGGCCACAAACAGAGATACTTACCTCCCCACTGGAGAAAGCTTTGCTCCCACCCCCACAGAACCCCAGACTGGCTTTGCTCCCTGCCCAGGCACAACCCATGCAAAGTCCACCCAGTACAGCGTGAGACAAATGCAGCCTAGCTTTCCAACACACTTGTCCGGTGCTGTGTTGAATTGACTCAGGCAAGATTCTGTGCTTCTCCCATGCTGAGCTATGGTTCCAGCTGGCTAAGGGGGCCTGCCATGGGGGAGCTGCAGAGAAGGCCTTCAACACCACAGCTGCCTTAGCTGTAGCTGCTTAATCTCTCACCTGGAGGACTTCTTCAAGCAAGCTAGTCAGGCCGCTGAGTGTGCTAAGTGTGTACAGTAACCAAATCTCTCCATCGGGGTTCTTCTGGGGCCTCTTTCTTCTCTCCCCTTCTCATTTCTCTCAGCTGTGGGTTGGCGGGTTGCATGCCCACATGCTCCCAGTCTCAGTCCTTCTGCAACCTCTCAGCTGTCTGAGAATACAAGGGCTTGAGACCAGTCAGTCCTCAGACACCTTCTGGCTAGGGGATCCCCAATCCAAGAGCTCTTCATCACCATGGAACCAGACTGAGTGAGAATTCCCAATGCAGGGCTGGGCCCTGCCTCACTCGCCTGGGGTTGCAGGGAATAAACTCAGCCAAGATCCCGTGTGCTCCTGCCATGCTGAACTACAATCCCAGCCTACATTGTCATGGCAGATGCATGGACCCACAGCGCAAGGACTTTTTTTTGTCATTGGGGCCTGCCACTCCCAAAGCCTCCAGCCTTTGGAACTCCAGACCTTTCTCTTGTTTGTGGGATTCCCAGCATGGAAAGTCTGGGGATTCGACTGCAGCTATTTTCCCACAGACTCCAAATAACTGGTCACATTTTTTAAAAATACAAGAGTCAGTATAACTTCTTTTTTTGAATCTCTGTCCCACAAGGTCTAAAAACTTGAGACAAGGAAGTTTGTTTCATCTGGGATACAGACAAGCAAAGATGGGTCAGTAATATATGTCCAATACAGATTCACAGTTACCATTTTCAGAACACTTAAGCACGTTCACAGGTCAGCATCATTTTTTGTCCCAGCATCAGCATGTCTCACCAATCACTCTGGAAGCCACCATGCTCCTTCACCAATCTGCAGAAAAATCACAAACATGCACTCTTCCCCATATCAGATACCTGATTGAGATCATGCCATATGCCCATAAATGGATCATTCTTTTCACTTAGGCACAAATATGCCTAGTTGTAGGTGGCCATAGACACTCAACAGAAAGTACTATGACATCAAAATTGTTAAAAAAAAATTTAGATAAAAAGAAAATGATTTAAATAAATTTGTGTTGTAAGTTGACATGACTCCACATTTTTCATTTTATGGATATATTGTTTTAAATTTCCATGGACCACTTCCATAATACCTTGTCTTTGAGTATTATAAGGACTCTCATCCCACCCATTTGCCTAAGAATGTCATGAATTTGTTGTTTTTAATAGCTGAGTAGTACTCAATTGTGTAAATGTGCCACATTTTCTGTATCCATTCTTCTGTCATCTGGGTTCTTTCCAGCTTTTGGCTATTGCTGTTAGTATTCTGTCTAAACTCCACCTCCACAGTTATCTGGCAACACCCAGGTATGTTCCTACCCACAGGCGTGCCCACTATAAAAGGGGCTGCTTGCCTCCTCCTCTCTCTCTTACTCTCTTGCCTCTAGCTTCTCCTCACCCTTCCTCCCTTCCCTTCCCCTTCTCTCCACATGGTCATGGCCGTCCTCCTCTTCTCTCCTCTCTCTCTCCTCTTTCTCCACCATCTTCTCCCGTTTCTCTCCCTATCTTTGCCCTCTGCCCTGAATAAACCCCCTCCCCCTTGGAACCGTTTGGTCTGGTGTTGTCTGTTCCAAGCTGCATGCCGAAGTCTAACAGCTGCTATGAACATAGTGCAGCATGTGTCCTTGTTATACATTGAAGCATTTTTTTGGGGTTTATGCCCAGGAGTGGCATAGCTGTGGCCTCAGGTAATATTGTGTCCAATTTTCTGAGGAACTACCAGACTGCTTTCCAGAGTGATTATTTTAACATACAATCCCACCAACAATTGAAGAGTGTTCCTCTTTCTCCACATCATTGCCAACATCTGCTATCACATTAGTTTTTGTTCTTAGCCATTCTGACTGGTGTGACACGAAATATCAGGGTTGTTTTGATTTACATTTCTCTGATGACTAAGTGTATTGAACACTTCTTTAGTTGCTTCTTGTGGGACTGTGGAAATCCTGGGGTGTTTGGCCACAACCCCAGAGTCCAGAGATCTGACACGAGGTCTCCATGTAACGTAAGGCCCAGGTAGAGGATGGGGAAACAGGTCTCTGCCTCAAGATTTACATAAAGCCCCTGGCCCCGCCCCTCTCCCGCTTCCAATATAAACAAGTCCCTTCGGGTATTTTGTGGGAGAGCACCTCATCGCCATGTTGATAAATCTACTCCACGTGTCTCTTGAAATTCTGAACACTTTGTGTAAGTGGAAAACTCACATGGGGGTGGGGGAAAAGGTCCTCCACAGTAGCAGTCCCTGTACCTCATTGGCAGGGCCCCTGGGTGACTCAGCTCTGACCGCGGTACCCGTCCCTGCTCCCAGGACCCTGTGGTCACCAACAGCATGTGAGCTGTTCAAGCCCCACTGTTCAGGCGAGACCGAACCATCAACAGGGCGTGCTGAGAGTCCTGAGTCTCACTGGCTGAGTGGTTCACAGGACAGCCTCTGCGCTCTGGCTCGCAGCCAAGACCCACACCCCCTGCCCGTGACCCAGGCATGAGTTTTGACCCAGAGCTTCTCGGTTCCTCATTTGAGGTTCCTCAGTTGAGAATTCTTTGTTTAGCTCTGTATCCCATTTTTTAATAGGGTTATTTGATTGTCTGGAGTCTAATTTCTTCAGTTCTTTTTATACCTTGGGTATTAGCACTCTATCCTATGTAAGACTGGTAAAGATCTTTCCCAATCTGTTGGTTGCTGCTTTTTCCTATTCATGGTGTCCTTTGCTTTACAGAAGCTTTGAAGTTTTATGAAGTCCCATTTGTTAATTCTTTATCTTAGAGCATAAGCCATTGGTGTTCTGTTTAGGAACTTTCCCCCTATGCCCATTTGTTCAAGGCTTTTCTCCATCTTTTCTTCTATTAGTTTTAGTGTATCTGGTTTTATGTGAAGGTTCTTGATCCAATTGGACATGAGCTTTGTAGAATGTGATAAATATGGATCAATTTGCATTTTTCTACATGCTGACCTCCAGTTGAATCAGCACCATTTGTTGAAAATGCTGTCTTTTTTCCACTGGATTGTTTCAGCTCCTTTGTCAAAGATCAAGTGACCATAGGTATGTGGGTCATTTCTGGGTCTTCAAGTCTATTCCATTGATCTTCCTGCCTGTCTCTGTAACAATACCATGCAGTTTTTTATAACTATTGCTCTGTAGTACAGCTTAAAGTCAGGAATGGTGATTCCTCCAGAAGTTATTTTATTGTTGAGAATAGTTTTCCCTATCCTGGGTGTTTTGTTATTCTAAATGAATTTGAGAATTGCTCCTTCTATCTCTGTGGAGAATGGAGTGAGAATTTTGATGAGGATTGCATTAATTTTGTAGATTGCTTTCGGCGAGATAGCCATTTTTACTATATTAATCTTTCTGATCCATGAGCATGGGAGATCTTTCCATCTTCTGAGATCTGTTTTGATTTCTTTCTTCAGAATCTTGAAGACCATGTCATACAGATCTTTCACTTGTTTGGTTAGATTCACACTGAGGTATTTTATATTATTTATGACTATTGTGAAGGGTGTCATTTCCATAACATTATTCTCAGCCTTTTTATCCTTTGAGTAGAGGAAAGCTACTGATATTTGAGTTAGTTTTATATCCATTCATTTTGCTGAACTTGTTTATCAGATTTAGGAGTTCTCTGGTGGAACTTTTGCAATCGCTTAAGTATACTATCATATCATCTGCAAATAGTGATATTTTGACTTCTTCCTTTCCTGTGTGTAACCCTTAGACTTCCTTTTGTTGTCTAAGTGCTCTGGGTAGGATTTCAAGCACTACGTTGATTATGTATGGAAAAAGTGGGCAGCCTTGTCTAGTCCCTGATTTTAGTGCAATTGTTTCAAGTTTCTCTCCATTTAGTTTGATGTTGGTTTCTGGTTTGCTGTATATTGCTTATACTATGTTTAGATATGGGCCTTGAATTCCTTATCTTTCTAATACTTTTATCATGAAAGGAGGTTGAATTTTGTCACATGCTTTTTCAGCATCTAATGCAATGATCATTTTTTTCCTTTGAGTTTGTTTATGTAGTGCTGTATTCAGTTGATAGATTTCCATATATTGAAAAATCCCTGCATGCCTAGGATGAAGCCTTCTTGATCTTGGTGAATGACTATTTTGATGTGTTCTTAGATTCTGTTTGTGAGAATTTTACTAAGTATTTTTGTATCAGTGTTCTTGCCTAAATTGGTCTGAAGTTCTCTTTCTTTGTTGGATTTTCTTAACTTTTAGATGTAACTGTAATTGTGGATTCATAGAACAAATTGGGTGGAGTTGATTCTGTTTCTATTTCATGGACTAGTTTGAAAAGTATTGGCATTAGAGCTTCTTTAATTATCTGATAGAATTCTGCACTAAAACCATCTGGTCCTGTGCTTCTTTTGGTTGGGAGACTTTTCATGACTGCTTCTATTCCTTAGAGGGTATGAGGCTGTTTAGATGGCTTTTCTGATCCTGATTTAACTTAGGTACCTGGTATCTGTCTAAAAAACTGTCCATTACATCCAGATTTTCCAATTTGTTTGATTATAGGCTTTTGTAGTAGGAAGTGATGATTTTTTGAATTTCCTTGGTTTCTATTGTTAAGTCTCCCTTTTCATTTCTGATTTTTTAAATTTAGATACTGTCTCTGTGCTCTCTGGCTAAGTGTTTATCTATCTTGTTGATTTTCTCAAAGAGCCAGCTCCTGGTTTTGTTGATTCTTTGAATAGTTCTTTGTGTTTCTACTTTGTTGATTTCAGCCCCGAGTTTTCTTTCTGTCTTTCTCTTTCTTCCTTCCTTTCCTTCCTTCCTTCCTTCTTTCTTTCTTTCTTTCTTTCTTTCTTTCTTTCTTTCTTTCTTTTTTTCTTTCTTTCTTTCTATTTCTTTATTTCATTTCTTTATTTCCTTCTATTTTTCTTCCTTGACCAGGTTATCATTGAATAGAGTGTTCTTCAGCTTCCATATGTATGAAGGCTTTTCTTTGTTTTTCTTGTTATTGAAGCCCAGCCTTAGTCTGTGTTGATCTGATAGGATACATAGGATTATTTCACTTTTCTTGTAAATGTTGAGGCCTGTTTTGTGACCAATTATATGGTCTATTTTGGGGAAGGTTCCATGAGGTGCTTAGAAAATATATATATATAATTTGTTTTAGGATTAAATGTTCTATAAATATCTGTTAAATCCATTTTCCATTTGTTTCATAACTTCTCTTAAATTCACTGTGTCTCTGTTTAGTTTCTGTTTCTATGATCTGTCCATTGCTGTAAGTAGGGTGTTGAAGTCTCCCACTATTATTGTGTGAGGTGCAATGTGTGCTTTGTACTTTAGTAAGATTTCTTGTATCAACGTGGGTGCTCTTTCATTTGGAGCATAGAAGTTCGGAATTGATACTACATCTTGCTTTCATTTGATGAGTATAAGGTGTCCTTCCTTATTTTTTTGATAACTTTTGGTCAAAAGTTGATTTTATTTATATTAGAATAGCTGTTCCAGCTTGTTTCTTGGGACCATTTGCTTGGAATATTGTTTTCTAATCTTTTACTCTGAGTTAGTGGCTATCTTTGACACTCAGGTGATATTTCATGTATGCAGCAAAATGCTACATCCTGTTTACATATCCAGACTGTTAGTTTACGTATTTTTTTTTGGTGGGGGGGAATTGAGTCCATTGATGTTAAAAGATATTGAGGAAAAGTTATTGTTGCTTCTTATTATTTTCGTTGTTAGAGATAAAATTACATTTATGTGGCTATCTTCTTTTGGTTTTGTTAAAAGATTACTTTCTTGCTTCGTCATGGAATATCTTGGTTTCTCCATCTATGGTTATTGAGAGTTCTGCTGGGTATAGTTGCCTGTGTTCTTTTAGGGTCTGTATAGCATCTACCCAGGATCTTCTAGCTTTTTATAGTCTTTGGTGAAAAATCTGGTGTAATTATTATAGGTCTGCCTTTATTTGTTCCTTGACTTTTTTTTTTTTACTGCCTTTAATACTCTTTATGTGTTTTGTGCATTTGGTGTTTTGACTATTATGTGACAAGATGAATTTCTTTACTGATCCAATCTATTTGGAGTTCCATAGACTACTTGTATGTTTATGGGGATCTCTTTTTGAGATTAGGGACATTTTTTTTAATATAATTTTATTGAAAATATTTAGTGGCCCTTTAAGTTGGGAATCTTCACTTTCTTTTATACCTATTATTTTTAGGTTTTGTCTTCTCGTTGTGTCCTGGATTTCCTAGGTGTTTTGTGTTAGGAGCTTTTTGCTTTATGTATTTTCTTTAACTGTTATGTCAATGTTTTCTATGGTATCTTATGCACCTGAGATTCTATTCTCTCTTCTATCTCTTGTATTCTGCTGTAATGCTTGCATCTATCACTCCTGATACCTTCTCCTAGTTTTTCTATCTCCAGGGTTCTCTCCCTTTGTAATTATTTATTGTTTCTATTTCCATTTTTAGTTCCTAGATGGTTTTGTTCTATTCCTATGTGGTTGTGCTTTTCTGTAATTCTTTAAGGGATTTTTCTGTTTCCTCTTTCAGTGCTTTTACCTGTTTATTTATGTTCACCTGTATTTTTTTAATGGAGTTGTTATATTCATCTTAAAGCTTTCTATTATCATCATGAGAAGTGATTTTAGATTGGAATCTTGCTTTGAAGGTGAGATGGTATATTCAGGACTTGATATTGTTGGAAAACTGGGTTCAGATGTTGCCAAGTAACCTTGGTTTCTGTTGTTTATGTTCTTATGCTTGTCTGTTGCAATCTGGTTATCACTAGCGATACCTGCACTCACTGTCTTTTACTGGAGCATGTCCTTCCTGTGATCCTGGATGTATCAGAACATCTTACAGTCCATCTATCTCTGTGATCCTGTTATTCTTGGATCCTGTGATTCTGAGATCCTGGTTGTGTCAGAACCCCTGAGAATCAAGCTGCTCCTGCAATTCTGAAATCCTGCTGTGACCAAGCTCCTGAGATCCTGTGATTCTGGGCTTGTTAGAACACCTGAGAGTCGAGCTTCTTGTAGGTGTTGTGGGACTGATTGTGGAGCTAGTGCCCAGGGTACTGGCCATACTCTAAGTAACCCTGAACCCATGCCACTGGTCTGGTGGTTGTTCCTGTGTCCCTGGATCCTGCTGGTCCCAGTTACTTCCAGTGTTGGTGTAGATGATGTGGCCTCCTCTCCTATGCTCCTGAGCATGACAGAGCACCTGGGCATTGAGCTTCCTCTGGGTGTTGTGGAACTGTTTGAGGAGCTAGCACCCAAGGTCTGCTCAGAGTACTGGCTCATACTATAAGGCTAGATTTTACTCTTATAGGATTACTTGCTGTTGGGAACCATTTTTAATGAGCCGGCCTATGACCTGTATTTTTATAAAAGATTCCTTTAACTTACCTATTGAATTATCAATTTATATTTTCCCTCTGTGGTCAAATAATACAGGCATCAAAAGAGGGAAAGTTAGATGTAACAATAAATGTAAATTTGTTTAACTCTTGCTACTTAAATATTAAGATACAATGCTTGTTGTATGGTATGCACTATAATTGATATTGTCAGAAATGAACATAACCAAAGTCAAGCAGTTGTAGACTTTCCATTCCAGAAATGCAATGACTCTAATGACAGGATAAACAAGAATATAGGTAGACTCATATACTTCAATTTGTTTCAAAATTTGTGATAAGGGATAATTTTCCAAATTGTGTATATATATATATATATATATATATATATATATATATATATATGATTTTTAAATATATATATATCATTACATATCACACATGACATATAAGTACTCATAGCTAAACATACATGTAAATTTACAGTGACATATAAATACAGTATAATTTATTACCAGGCAAATAAATTTGGGAAACTTGACTTCTGGATACTCATTAATGACATAGGGAAAGATGAAGGCAACTAATAGCAGTTAATTTATTGGGTATCTCATTTTTGAATTTGAGTAAGATTGTAGATGAAATCCTATGCTCACACTTTGGCACAGATCAAACCAGAGAGAAAAGTATGTCTTTATGACTCTCTTTATGAACACATAGCACACTGTCATTTAGACAATTATTTCTCTTCTAACATATTTCAAAATCTACAGTATCATATACTTGTGATTTTGATTTCTCAAAACTAAATTGATCTGTAGCTCACTGTTTAGCACTAGCTTCAAATTTGCAGCAAACTTCCTAATTATGTGGTGACAGATGCTTTCTACCATGCTGAGTAGCTATTTATAAGCATATATTAATTTTTATTTTATAAATTTTTAAACTATGGAAATGGTATAATAAATTATGATAAATTGGGCAAAAGAATTTACTGTAGAATGCAGGAAAATGATTTTTCCCATGTCATGTTGGAGAGTTGAGTTCCTTATCTCTCCCTAGTGGGTGTTTTTGTTTTTTTTTTCCATATTGTCTGTGGATTACATTTTCACAGTTATTCACTCAAATACAGTCAATATCCAACAGGGAAATCATGTTTGAGAGTTAATCGAAACTAATATCAGAACAGGATAGCAAGGCAGAATCTATGATGATATGACTCTCTTCATTTAAAAATATACTAGATGTCCAATATTAAATGATTTGCCTTGAAAATATATACATACAAGTATCATCATAGATATTGTGTAGATTATATGTATTTAGGAACACACACACAGACAAACACACATACACAAATGTAACAACAATTAAAGGAAAAGTAAATCTACCATAAATATGAAGTAGAACAAGGGGCTGGAAATAGAAGGGAGAAATGACATAATTCTATTACAATTTTTAAAATACCTAAAAAGAAATACTATAAGCTATAAGATTGTGCTTAGAATAAAACTTTCGATGAACCTTTCTTTCCTACTGGTTAATATCAGGGGAGTTAGCCAACTCTATAGCATTAAAATAAAATAACAAGACAACAGAAAGTGAATTTATCTGTGTGGCCAGTCATCTTGGACTCCTGCACAGATGTTCCATATGTTAGCTGCAGTTGGCCTTCTACATAGAATTGCAAATGTTTACAAAGCCTTGAGGGAGAGGTCTTTTGTGCTTCAGAACTTGGATTGAGTAAATTTGCTTAGATTACATAAAGTTTCATTTTTTATTTCATTTTCTATAGTGTTTTCAATATTGTTAAAACCTTATATATCAGAGATAATCATTGGCTGAAGACATATATGTTCTCCTCTCCACAGATCATCTCGTTTAGCATCTACATGCCTGCCATCTCCTCATATATGTAGATTATTTTGAAAATTTCAGGCTATATAAAAAATGATTTGTTTGAATCATGTTTGAATCCAGTGTTTTGTAGTCATTTTTCCAAATTATGTTCAGATTTGGTTTAATTCCATTATTGTGTCTTCAATGATATTAATTAACCTATCAGCAGCAAGTATCATTACTTTAGAAAGCACAAAATACATTATAGCATTATTAGAAGTAAACACTAAGTAGTCCTACATATGGTAAGTTATTTTATTGAAGTCTTTGCTTTAACACTTCTCAGGAGTTCTTAGTCAGCAAATAGAAATTTAAAGAAATGATTCTTTTCAGGTTTACCTGTGAACATCTCCCATGTGTCTCAATTCACAACTTCAGTTATATGCCCATCCTTCTCATGGCATCTTTTTCACACAAAATTTGTTCATTAGAAAAGTCATAATTCTCCACATAAATTTATTTTTCAGGGTCCTTGTATTATTGATGATGGATTTCTTTTTCTAATCTCCATGAATAACAATACATTATATAGTTCTGTAGCAGTACCAAATTAATGCTACTCAAATCCTCAAGCGGATCCTGGTATTGGTAGCAAGTTCCTCACTATTCATCCCAATGTTCTGAGTTCCTAAATGAAAAGCACATAGACATAGCCTTTTTACTTTTATGTGCCTTAAACAGCTCAATGACTGGGGCACTTCCTAACCTCCATGCAACTAATCTACCTCCCTCCAATATTCCAAAAGTGTTACTTACTAAAATCTATATTCCATCTTTGATGCCCTAGACCAGTGGGGTGCCTTCATGGGACACTTTTCCCTGGCTCCTACAAGGGGCTTGTGCTCTCTTTCACTTTTTCAGATGTGGTGTCTTTCTTTTCCTCCAGTCTTGGTGGATCTCCCTTTTCCTTTTCCTGTCTGTATCAAGCCTAGGAATCCTAAAAGTCCTGTCTCTGTCTGTCCTGCCCAACCATTGGCTACTGACATCTTTATTTACCAATCAGAAGTAAATAGGGACAGGGATTTAGGGGAACATAATTAGCACGGGAATACAAGCAACTACATAGTTCAGATATGTAACATTTTCTAAAGTACCAAATAAATGAAGGATAGATGCTTAGTCATGAAATTATTATATGGAAGAGACTCAAGGTGGTTGAGAGTAGTGGAAGAAATTTAACTGGGGCTGTGACTTAGAAAGAAAATTAGGGACACTGGCTCCTCCCTCTTCTTTTCTCCCTTTTACTACTCTGCCAGGAAATGGGTTGTTTTGCTCTAAGACAATTATGAATGTAAGCTTACAAATCTATCAGCCAAATGAATTGGTAGCATTGAAGCTACAAATATCATTTGTGTATGTCATGTTTATTACTAACAAAACTATGGAGTAGCATCATCCCTTCTATTTCCCAAACCTTGAACAAAAGGATTTACATGGGATGGAGAATAGAAAGTCAGGGCTGAGAGAGTGAGTGTATGAAGAAATAAATAACACTAAAGACATTTAAAAAATACTGTGCGTAAACATACTGTTGTAGTATAAGTTTTACAGATACAGAAAGACGAGAGGATGGAGGGAGAGGGTGAATGCTTTCTCCAGATAGAATTGCCAGTGAAATGCCCAGTGCCAGGTGTGAGTTAATTCTTTTATAATTGTTTGCCAGGAGATTTTCACAGAAGCCACCTCCCACAAACATTGCAAAATCTTCCCATTGCACATAACTACTACACAAAACTTAGGGGTAAGACAACTGCTGAGCATGCATATAGTTATCTATCTGGATGCTTCACCACTAGTTTCATAGTGATAAAAGTAGCTATCCATAGTATTGGAGAAAAATAATAATAATTTTATCTAGCTTTAAACTCAGAGTTTTTTGAAATGATTGGCCTAGGAATGTATGACCATATTTACAATAATGACACAGATGTTATAGGACTAACCCACTACTCGAATTAAGGAACATCTTAAAAAAATTCTTGACATACTTATCAGAGCTAAGACTCTTTGACTACACAGGGCATAGGCCTTTGAAAAGAATCTACTTTCATTATTCTCTTTAAAGAGTATAGTTTTAAACTAACATCTAATGTTTTCTTCTTTTACACAGATTATTGAATATGTCAATCCTACCTAAAGAAGTTTCATTTTATAGATAAGGTAATTAATATAGAGACCTAAAACTGTTAAATGTTCAAAGATTAAGGAACTTGAGAGTGATCAGCATTAAAGGTGACATTTAAATCAATATATACCCTACATCAAGACTCAGGAATCACTACAGAAATGGGGTAAAGAAAAACCAGAGGTCGATGACATAGCAAAATAATGTTTGCTTCATATGACAGTGCTTTGATGTACATAAAATCATTGTAGCTATGACCATTTTAACCTTCTTTTTTTTTTTGAAATTATATTTAAACCACAGCATAACTCCCTCAACTTTCCTCCCTCCAGCATCTTCCCTATACCCTTCCACTCTCCTTCAAATTCATGGCCTCCTTTTTTACTAATAGTAATTGTATATATGCATGCATGTGTGTGTGTGTTTGTGTGTGTGTGTGTGTCTGTGTGTGTGTCTGTGTGTCTGTGTGTATGTGTTTGTGTGTGTGTATCTGTGCATGTGTGTATGTATTCCTAAATATGTTTGGTTAAGTCTGTATGCTACTTATTTGTATATTTTCAGGTTTTACCATTTGGACTTACTGTTTTATAATTCTTGCTTATAAAATTGACCTTTTTGGTATTCAGCATTTGAGTGTGCTAATTTAGCACTATGTCTAACCTTACATAATTCAAGGCTCTTCCTGATGTCATCAGTGAGACATAGGCTGCTTTAGCCACAAAAAATACAACAAAACGTGAATCAGACAAAGCACAAACTACAATCTTTAAATTCTGACTACTCTGACTCAAAATTATTTCAATGGTTTCTAGGAAGCATCTCTTGTTAGAATGCAAGATGAGAAAAAAATCTGTTATCTGTTGATAGCTACTATAAATAATTCTAGAAATCATACCATCTGAACAGGAGAGAGAACAGTTACTATTTCTTACTAGTGTGTCACAGAAGCTCATTCTTAGTTGATGGGCACTTGTTTTCACGCTCCACTGCTCTCTTTATATTCTTTTTAACAGTGTTTCCTAGAAAATACAATATATGTATCTTCATCATGCAAATTTTTCCACAAATGAAATACAATATTCCACATTTACTGGTTGGTAAAATAATTCTTATGATCTAACAGACACCAAGATGTCACCAAACTCAAATGTCCACATCTCTAGAATTTGCCATAGTGCAGAAAGAACATGAGTATTGGTGACTTGATGCTATTTCAGCTACAGAGTGGGAAACATTTCAAACTCCTAATTGTTTGCATGTGGTAACTTTTCACTTGCCCAAGATATTATCGTATATGCATATAATGTCTTTTGAATACCTGATTTACACATTTTCACCCTTCACTTTCTCATTTATTCACTCTCTTATATTTCCCACCAAATTTCATGAGATATTCTTTTTTTTTGTCCTTTTTTCCTAGAATGTTTTTAATTTTTATTTTATTTTTTTTCAAATCGTAATTTTTGCTTATTCACAAGGGCTTATAAACACAGAAAGGCAGGACATAGGGAATGGAATGACACCAGAGCGTGGATGTTCAAGGGGAATACAGATATCTTTCAGAATAGGGTATCTGCTGGGTGAAGGTTCAGGGGACAGGTCACTATGACTCTGCCTATGATTCACTTGTCCTTATCTAAGTTGGTATTAATTTCCAAGGCTACCTATTTACAAGGTCTATGACTACTCAGGCTGGTAAATTTCCACAAAAGCTGCCTGTTTACATTAGCTTATAGCCATCTGTTTCAATGTTTTTCCACAGAGACCCAAGACTTGGTGTTCGTATATATGTATGACAGGCCTATTGCTGATTTTAGGCCTATGGATGATTTTAGGCCTTCAGTGTATATGTAGGGCTGCCCCTGACATCTCCTCCCTTCTCTAAGTATAGAAGGGCTGTGGCAATTCTAATTTTGTGAAGGCGGGGATAGAGGCCTGACCTCCAGTAATTGAGGGGGACCTTGTAATGGCTCCAGTCCCCTTGTCATTGTTCAGTGAGGCATGAGGGCCATACCAATCCTGATATATTCTTTTATTTAAAAAAAACACACTTAGTGCTTCCTGTATTTGCATGTGTGTAAAGCAATCTAATGGAGCAAAAGAATCCTCTCAGCTGTCACATCCCTGAAGAAGACTGACTACTTTGTAGGACAGTAAAGGGGAATGGGAGAGATTGTGGAGGGAGGAGAGCAGAGGGAGAAATGTGAATTAATTATATATTTCAGAATGAAAATAAGAAAAAAGAAACTGTTGAAACTAGAATAGACATTTATAGTTTTACAACTGAATTATTTTGAGATGAAATAAATTTAAAAATCAACAACATTGTATCCATCATGGTTAAGCAAATTAGCACAAAAATTACTAAAACTCAAAATAGAAACAAAACAGTGAGAGGGAAATTTATACCTATTAAATTATTTTTAAAATTCCCTCATTTTCTTGGTGCAACTTGATTCCAAAGAATTAATTTAATGGTATTTTTGGTGTCAAATTCATTAATCTAATTTGAAAGTATATGTTATGAATGTTTTATTTAAATACAAATAAAACTTGAAACTGAGTAAATATTTAATACAAACCATTATTAAATATCCTAAAAACATTCTCTATATTTTCTTAGAATGTGTAGTGTTTAAAACAAAATATCCCATTTATTCAAAATCAGTGTATCATTATTAAAGTTTTACCGTGTTTAATGGTCTGTATAAATGTCTCTTAAGAAACACAATTCAACTCTCACACATCCCAAAGCTCAAGGACCAATTAGGAGGAAAGTACAAGAACAGTGAGTGTTCATTTGGAGTTGTATGTATAGCCAGTGTTTTCCCAACACAGTAGGACAATTGCACATATGAACTCAGGGTGGCTGTGATGACACATACAAGACCTATGCTAGATCAAGCCAGACAAAATCCAAGCATGGAAGGGTAAGTAGCTATGAAGTCCTACAATTTATTTATACATGTGCCCCCTGGTAGATTAATCATAACACTGAGAATGGCCCTGTATGAAATAATTTTCTAATAGTCAACCTGAACTCCTCAAAGTAAAACAAAGAAAGAATAAATGAAAGGAGGGTAGGAAGGATGGAAGGATGGAAGGATGGAAGGAAGGAAGGAAGCAAGGAAGGAGAGAAGAGAAGAGTAGAGAGGAAAAGAGAAGAGAAGAGAAGAGAAGAAAAGAGAAGAGAAGAGAAGAGAAGAGAAGAGAAGAGAAGAGAAAAGAGAAGAGAAGAGAAGAGAGAAAAAGAGAAGGGAAGGGAAGGGAAGGGAAGGGAAGGGAAGGGAAGGGAAGGGAAGGGAAGGGAAGAGAAGAGAAGAGAAGAGAAGAGAAGAGAAGAGAAGAGAAGAGA
>NW_021604569.1:15052899-15101007 GCF_004785775.1 Grammomys surdaster | reverse complement strand
GAGAAGAGAAGAGAAGAGAAGAGAAGAGAAGAGAAGAGAAGAGAAGATTAGGGAAGAGACAAAGCTGGGTGGGTAGCAAACTCAGAGTGCGTAAAGAGGATTAGATGAATATAATCAAGATACACTGTATAAAACTCTCAAAAATAAATAACAACTGAGATTGGAATGATGGACATGAGTTCAGTTTCTAACACCCACACAGTGAATCACAGCCACCTGTAACTCTGGCTCCAGTAGATCTGACACCCTTTTCTGACTTCCACAGGAACTAGGTACACATGTAATATACTTATACATAAGTTGTTAAAGCATAATTAGATAAAATGGACAAAATATTTAAAATATGCAAAATTTTAAAAGTTGAAGACAATAGTGCATGTCACCAACATTGAAGCAAGATAGTCACCACAAGAATACCTTTCTCCTAGCTAGCCTTTATCAGTTGTTAATTCCACATGTCAAATTGTAACATGTTCAGACAAAACCAAAAGCAGAGTATGGAGAATCTAACTGGGAATAAAATGGCCTGGGCTTTTGAAACAACACCCTCCTGCACTGACACAACTTCTTGAACAAGGCCACATGTCTCAACTCTTCCTAAATACTTTCATGAACTGGAGGCCAAGTATTCAAACATCTGAGCCTATTGGGTCTAATTTCAATCTATCACTACAACACAATGTATATGTATTGTAGTTTACAATATATATTATACAGTATATAGTATATGTGATAGATATACATATATACATGAAATGTAGAAATTTGTGGGTCTCAATAGTCTTATTAGAGGCAAAAAAGGGAAAGTTCCCACAAATGATGTTTGGATTTAGGGTTTTCAAAAAACAAAGAAAAAAAACAAAGCCAAAACAGAGCAATAAGAGAAAGTCCTAGTAGTTTGTATACTAAAAACTGTAGAACATGTCTTTATGTCATTATTGTTTAGAGTTCCATGAAGCTGAAAGACTGCATAGCAATAATGAATACTTGGTGAGATTAATCAAAATTCACTTGGATGCTTTAGAAGCTATTGAATCATGATGTGAGAGGAGTAGTGTGTGGTGAAAAGATGACAGGCCCTACAAAAGTTCCCAGCAGAGGGCTCCTGGAGGAGTAAGACAGCCATGGCTGTAAATGTTTAATATTACTCAAAACATTTAGAACTTCTTTTCATCTTCTTAAAAATTTAGAGTTTGTGATATCAGGTTATAAATTGACTCTGCTGGTCTTTCATGCTGGCAAAAGCATCCTCAGTGGAGGTTGCATACCATGGCTCTTTGTGCTTCTTCAGTCACACATCACAGCCATTTATCCTGACTAATAATTATCAGGGATCTGTCATCCTGAGAGAGAGGCTTGGATGCATGTGTAGACACTGATTTATTTTTTAATCATCATCAAATCTTTTTCTAGTGTTTCACATACTTTTGGAATTGCTAAGATTCATACAAAGTATAATTCATTAAACATTTGAATTTTTGGAGAGTTACTCTGCTATGATTTCTTAACAGTAGTCAATATTCGAAGTTTTTGAACAATAAGAGCCATTAGATTCATTTACTATTGATCTCAACTTTTTAAACATGGCCTCATACAATAAACAATTTATCTGATATCTTTATAGATTTGAGGTTGTAATATCTAGACACTTGATACAAATAAAATAATACAATATGTGTTTTGTGGCTTTGTTTTCATTGTATAAAATAAATCTTAGGTATCCATTTGGTAACATGTTAACTACAGAAATTATATGATAACAGCATATAAAGTATATTCACTCTTTGCAAGGAACAAGTTAGTATATTAATGTACAATGCTCATTTGGAAAAAGGTTTATATAAGAGCAGAGGGGAATGCTACAGTGCTTTACTTTAGTAATTTCTTCAATAAAAATCAAGTTTCTCTGGCTATGTCAAATGCTATGTCAAATTATAACATACATTTGAAGATTTTAAGTTTGTGCTAAAATCTAATGTCTAATATCCTGCTGCCTATTTAATTGTACAGAGTCAAACAGAAATGATTTATTAATAATGTGAAATTATTCAATCTAAAAATCACAATTTAATATTTACCTTAATTTCTTTTATTCCTTTTAGATTAAAATAATACTTTTCATCACAGAAGGTTTGTATTTCTTGTAAAAGTATATATTACTATTTTACTCTTTCTGATGAATTCAAAAAGGGAATTGTGTCCTTAATTTTCTTTTCTTATTGATTATGGTTACTAAATCAAAATATAGTTAATATTTTTATACTGATCTATGATAGAGAAACTGCTTCATCTTTTTTGTTAGTTTCAATAATACCTTTAGATTACTTAGATTACAAAAAGGGTTTTATCTGTGAAGAAACAGCTCTTTCCATTTCTTGAGAAATTATATGCTACTTACTCATTTTTCTTGTTGGATTACATTGATTAGGTGTTTCTGGTACATTCAATGTCAAAGGAAAGAATGGGAATCTTTGAAGTAGAATTAGTTTCATTCAGAAAACTCACATTTACATTCTTCAGCCCAGTCCTCACTCAAAGTGTTTGATTCCTTCATTGTAGGCAAAATTAATTGAGTACATGAAAGTGTAATCAGGCTTTAGGTGTGATAAAAGTAATAATTTCAGAACAAGGTCTCACTCAGCTAATTTAACAGAGGTAGGCAGATCTCAGATTTCCTTTACAGAGTAAAAAGAATATATGAGCTTTCTGTTTTCTAAGAATTAAGGATTTTTTTATCATAGAATAATAAAATGAGAACCTGGAATAAATAACTAAATGGATATGACAAAATAAAAACCAGGCCTTTGGTTTGCATGAGCTAAGCTAGCAGAAAAAACTGAGCTGTCTCAAGATCTCTGGAGAGCAAAAACATCTCTTCAAGAATTTTTTTTTTTTTAAGCAGGATTTCTAACTTGGTTGATTGAATAATAATTTATGACAGCTTTTCTGACTTTGATCCGAAATCCAATGCGCTATCCAGAAAGCTTTTAGAATTTTTACTAGCAGAGAGAGTTGTCTCAACTAGAAACTTTTTATAATAGTATTAGAGCACACACACACACACACACACACAAACAAACATACACATATTTGTTGCTGCATTCAAGTATTATTTTTTTGCTTTGGCTTATACAATTTTGCTTTCTCTTTGTAGTGGTTGGTTGCTTTGGATCTATGCTTGTTGTGGATAGCCCTGGGCTTGTATTTTGATGCTAATTCTCCTTTCCTGTGAAGGGCTGCAGAGGTGTGAATCAGTACACAGGTGAATTCTAGTCAACCTTCTGCCCACCTTAATTTGTAAAATAAAGGCTAGAGCCAGTGATTGGGCAGTAGGAGGGGAGGTAGAGAAATAAAGGTTTGTGGGAAGAGAGAGAAAAGATGACAGAGGAGGAAGACAATGGAGGAGGAGGACGATGATGGAGAGGATAACAGAGGCAGGCTCAGGAGGTGGTAGGACAAGCGTGTGACTTGTAAAACCCACAAGTTATAAGGGTCTCAAAACTGGGGAACAGAGTAGTGTAGTGGTGAATCTACCCAATCTAGCCGTGCAGCATATATTCATAATTATTGAGTTGTGCTTTTGTTGACCGGTCTTATTTGGGTTGGAGATTTACCACAACATATGCACCTTGATACTGTTATGCTTTCTGGAAACAGAAGTCAATGTATTTTTAATGAAATATAAGATATTTTAGCCAGTGTTTCCCCCAGTATTTCCCTAAACATTGTTTTATCTCATTTTCTAAAATGCCAATTATATGCTCAATAGAATGTTTGATGACTTTTACAGATTTTTAAGACTTTATTATCCACTTGTTTCATACCTCAAAAACTTTGATCAACTTTTATTTACTTGCTTCTGTAGCTTTTCTCTACATCTCCTTTTTCAAGTTACTGTCTATTCTCTTTGATTGCATATTTCATTTAGATGATACAGCATGTTTTCATATTAGATGAATATAGTAGATGCTCAAATTATTTTAATTTCTAATTTTTAATTTATATGTTTACACTGGTAAATTCTACTTTCATGATCTTTGATACCTGTCATGTTAGCAGTAATAGCTTGTTGAGTTATTGGCTTAGGGATTAATTTTTGTAGTAAGGACTCAACTTGCTGTAGAAAGAAGCTTTCTGGATAAAAGGTGATAATTAAATATCAGTATGATACTTAAAAGTGAATGCTTATATGTAAAATATTTTAAATGATGTTATGATATTTCAGATAACAATGGTTCCCCATATAATCTACAGAATAACAAAAAACAATAACAAGCATAAGAAACTTCCTTTTGAGTGACCACCCAGGGTAGACCATGTGATTTTTAAAACACTATAGACTGTTGCTATGTCTCAAATGATGAAGATAAGTCCCTTTTTCTAATTCATTGTACACTTAGGACACACAACTTAGATTATCAGAGCTGAATTTAACCTGACAGCCTTCTTTTTGTCCTCTAGTTACCAAAGTACCAGAAAATATGAGGCACACAGCCAAAGAAAGAAAGCCATTCTCTCCCAAACCGACACATATGGACCACAATAATAACTAGCTTGACAACATCTTAATAAAGGTGCAATAGTGGCTCTCATACGTTTCTGATACCCAAGAGTTATCTAAGTGGACTTAAGGCTCATTCAACAGGAAACATGTTAGGTACTTGGAGCCTAACAAACTACTTGAGGAGAGTGAAGTCAATAATATTACAAGTGAACCTACTATTTTGAAGAATTTTACCCATCACTTACCATTTCTGTTAGATCAATTTCAGTAGCTGTAGCTTAAGGGTATTGGTTTTACTGTTTCTTTGGAACGTGAACTACAGAATATATATACCTAAAATCATATATGTCTTACTTATATCCTTATTTTACTTTATTTGTTTATTAAGCCCAGGACCTTTCCATATACGCAAGGCTGTATTACATTCTGACTCATTAAAATTTCTTAATAATGAATAATTACTATAGAAAAACATAATTTTGGTTTCCCTAATTATTTGTGCCTCTATTCAATTGGAATAGAGATATGCAAATACCCTATTATGCAGACATTGAGTACCTACATCAGTGTTTGTCAAGAATTAGCATAGTTCCTCTGTTTTGGAGACTCATCATGAGGATATTTTTTTAACCTCCATTTTTTTTTATTCAAAACCAAAGAGAAAGACACAGAGGTGGGAAAATGTCTCTGGCAGTCTTATTTTTTTGTTTTAATATTTTTTTAAATTTATATTTTAGATGCCATACCCTTTCCCCATTCCCCCCACCTATTAATCCCCTATCCCATCCATCCTCCTTTTTTTTTTATGTCTTTATCCTGTTTTAATCGCATGCAAGTATTAAGGTCAGTTCTAGGTTGAAAAACTAGCAACACAATAGATGCAAATAGTCCAAGAACAAGGGAGACAATAAACCCAAATAACCAAAGAACATGCACATCAATAAACAGAGTCCTGTGATCACTCCTTTGATCACTATTTCTAAGGACTTATCAGGATGATCAAAATATCTGAGCATATTTCCCTGTCCTAGTCCAAAGTATTTTTCATGCCTGAAGCCTACTTCTGTATTCTATCCTAAGATTTAGATTTCTTCCTGAAATTTCTTCTTTGTTCTAGCCTAGGATTTAGATTTCTTCCTGAAATTACTTCTTTGTTGCAGCCCAAATTCAGATTCCTGCCTGTAGTCCTTTTCCTTGTCCTTGTCCTGTGTCAGATACCTTCTAAGCAGCCCATTTCCTTGTCCTTGACCAATGACAGATTCCTGCCAGGAAGCCCCAAAGGCTCTCCACATCTCCCCCTTTTTATTGCATAAACCAGACTGAGCCTGTCTTAGGTCGTTCTTACAAGAAAGCCTTCCTTACCCATTATGGAATATGCATTATCATAAGCAATGCACTTCTGTCTTGGGTTCATAAGGCTCTGTGCAGAATCTTACCTGTCCTTGGCTTGCCAGCCAGTTAAATTAATAAATCTGTCTGGGGTCCATTATCAGTTTCAAGTCATGTACTTTGGCTGCCAGTCTGTTGATGTAGTTAGAGGCAAGCTTTAACATGATGGGCAGGAATAAAAGTATTCCCAGGACAATAAGGGCTAGCTTGATCAAGCTATATATGCCATTCCTGAGGTTTGACTAAAATGGAAATTCTGATCTCAGGCTATGGATAATTTTATCAGTATTATCTGCAGCATCAAAGCTCAACAGAGCAGCATTTTTTAAATTCATTATTTCACTATGCAAAGTTAACACACCCAGAGAGGTGTTAGAATTATGCCAAATACCCTACAGGTGTCTTTAAACTTTTTTTCTAATTATAATGACAATCATTGTAAATTTTAAAAGTAACACTACTCCAATGATATTTGTCATGACACTTGGGATGGCTCCTAACTCTTGAACCCTGAATCTCCTTCAGGTAATGTGAATAAGTTATACAGCATCATCTGTTTTTCTAGATACCTATATAAATCCTTCCATAAACTCAATACATTACTAACATTTTTTTTGTTAGATGGTTAACAAAATAGTTGTCTTAGCTCTAGTGTCACTGCTATTGTGGAAGCAGTGGTGTGAGCAAGTAATGAAATTAAAGCTGTTATACCAGCAATAATCAAGCCCACTACTCTCTTGCTTTTGCCTAAAGCCTAACTCCCTTCTTCCAGCACTTTCAAGCTCTTTTCAGAGAATCAAGGTTTTCTAATACTCAGGGCAGTAAGACAAAAGCTGGTTGGTAGACCCCAGTAACAGACATGACAGGTTTCAATACACTAACATAATTGGAAATTATACAGTCAATGCAATTTACATTAAATACTGTAGAAGAGTCAAAACCAATTTTATCCTGACAATTAAAAGAGCCTAAAAACATGTACTAACCCATTTTTGAAATCCAGATCCTGTCCCAACTTTATCTCCTGCTATCATAACATCATAGTGAACTACAGCTAACTTCCAAATATGTCTCTGAAAATGTCCAGATCCAGACTTGCAAGTATAGAATGTTATTTCTAATATTGGCTTGATTTCTAGACCAGAACATGATTGAGTCCTAATAGTTGGTCACTTTTAAGAAAAATAAAAGAGACATTATAATTTCTCTTTTTGATTCTCTGTCCCACAAGGTCTAAAACCTTGAGACAAGGCAGCTTGTCCCATCTGGGATATAGGCAAGCAAAGTCGGGTCAGGAACATATGTCCAATATAGCTCCCAGTCACCCTGGTAAGGGCACTCAGCAAGCTCACAGTTTGGCATCATTCTTTGTCTCAGAAACAGCCTATCTCACCAATCTTTTTTACAGTTCCATGAGTTTCTTCCACAATACATTGTCCTTCAGGATTATACAGAATCCCTGTAATAAACTGGTGACAAAAAGTCTCGACTGTTCAGTAACAAATGCCAGCTCCATTATGCTTATTTTATTGGATATTTTATTTATTTACCTTTCAATGTTAACCACTCTCCAATTCACTCCCCCAAACCACTTATCCCTTTCCCCACCCTCCTACTTCTATGAAGGTATGGCCCCACCTATCCACCGATTCCTGCCTCCCTCTCCCGAATTCCCTAACACTAGGGCATCCAAATTTTCAGAGACCAAGGTCCTCCTCTTCCACTGATGCCTGACAAGGCCACCCTCAAATACCTATACAAGTGGAGCCATAAGTCTCTTCCTTTTCCAAGGCTGGAAGTTTAGACCCTGGGAGCTCTGGTTGAGTATTCTGATACTCCTTCTAAGAAGGACCAAAGCACCCAGACTTTGGTCTTCCTTCTTCTTCTTGAACGTCATGTGGTCTATGTGTTTTAACTTAGGTATTGTGAGCTTTTGGGCTAATATCCACTTATCACTGAGTGCATACCATATGTGTTCTTTTGTGATTGGGTTACCTCACTCCAGATGATATTTTCCAGTTTCATCCATTTGCCTAAGAATTTCATGAACTCTTTGTTTTTAATAGCTAAGTAGTACTCCATTATGTAAATGTACCATATTTTCTGTATCCATTCCTATGTTGAAGGACATCTGAATACTTTCCAGCTTGTGTCTATTATAAATAAGGGCTGCTATGAACATGGTGGAGCATGTGTCCCTGTTGTATGTTGGAGCACCTTTTTGGTATATGGCCAGGGATGGTATAGCAGGATCCTTAGGTAATATTATGTTCAGTTTTCTGAGGAACCACAAGACTGCTTTACAATCCCACCAACAATGGAGGAGTATTTCTCTTTCTCCACATCATGGCCAACATCTGCTATCACCTGAATTTTTGTTCTTAGCCATTCTGACTGGTGTGACACGAAATCTCAGGGTTGTTTTGATTTACATTTCCCTAATGACTAAATGTGTTGAATGCTTCTTTAGATGCTTCTTGGCCATTTGAGGTTCCTCAGTTGAAAATTCTTTGTTTAGCTCTGTATCCCATTTTTAATAGGGTTATTTGATTGTCTAGAGTCTAATTTACTCAGTTCTTTGTATACCTTGGATATTAGCCCTCTATCAGATGTAAGATGGTAAAGATCTTTCCCAATTTGTTGGTTACTTCTTTGTCCTATTCATGGTGTCCTTTGCTTTACAGAAGCTTTGAAGTTTTATGAGGTTCCATTTGCCAATTCTTTATCTTAGAGCATAAGCCATTGGTGTTCTGTTTAGGAACTTTCCCCCTATGCCCATGTGTTCAAGGCTTTTCCCCATCTTCTCTTCTATTAGTTTTAGTGTATCTGGTTTTATGTGAAGGTTCTTGATCCAACTGGACTTGAACTTTGTAGAATGTGATAAGTATGGATCAATTTGCATTCTTCTACATGCTGACTTCCAGTTGAATTAGCACCATTTGTTGAAAATGCTGTCTTTTTTTCCAACGGATTATTTAAGCTCCTTTGTCAAAGATTACATGACCATAGGTGTGTGGGTTCATTTCTGGATCTTCTGTTCTATTCCATTGATCTTCCTGCCTGTCTCTGTACCAATACCATGCAGTTTTTTTTATTATTATAATTACTATTGCTCTGTAGTACAGCTTAAAGTCAGGAATGGTGATCCCCCCAGAAGTTCTTTTATTGTTGAGAATAGTTTTCCCTATCCTGGGTTTTTTGTTATTCTAAATGAATTTGAGAATTGCTCATTCTATCTCTGTGAAGAATTGAGTGAGAATTTTGATGGGGATTGCAATAAATGTGTAGATTGCTCTCAGCAATATTGTGGGGCAGTGGGCTATGAGAAAGCCACAAAGCTTGGTAGAAATCTTTGAAGCCCCGGAAACCTCGGCCTGAAAAGGGTCACAGGACGGAAGGTTGCTTCAGATTTCTCACGCCAGTGGCCCTCTTAGCTTCCGCTTCCCATAAAGAGACCCGTGACCCATATCAGGTAGGATAGCACCTCCATGCAAATAAGGCATCCTCAAACACCCAAGCCAAACCAATAGGGGCTACCTGTTCTTTCCCCGAAACTGTATATATATAATTCCAGAGCTCAAATTAAACGACTACTGCTGTGTGGTGCAAGGTCTCCTGCTGTCGGAGTGTTTTCGCGATTCCTCGCCAGTCGCCATTCGCGCACTTCAAAGGACAACACTCTCCTCTCCCCTTAGCAGGAAGAGTGAGCTGAACTAAAAGAGCTGAGACACTTTTCTTCCGTGGTCTCTCACAAGCGACTCCCGGAAGGAGAGAATTAAAAGAGCTGATAACACTTTCGCTTTTGGGGGCTGGGACGGAGGTCCCGCTCCGATTTTCGGGCGACCCGTCGGCTGCTGAAGGCCCGGGGCCCTGGCTCCTTCCACACCCCCAACCACGGAGGCCGCTCGCCCACCCCTGCTGGCCCGGCTTGGAGCTGACGCCAGCCGCCGCCGATCCCGGTATCCTGCAGCGGTTCCGTCAGCCCGCGATCCCTAGGCGCGAGCACTGCACGGCACAATATAGCCAATTTTACTATATTAATCTTTCCTATCTATGAGCATGGAAAATCTTTCCATCTTCTGAGATCTGCTTTGATTTCTTTCTTCAGAATCTTGAAGATCATGTCATACAGATCTTTCACTTGCTTGGTTAGATTCACACTGAGGTATTTTATATTATTTATGACTATTGTGTAGGGTTTCATTTCCATAACATTATTCTCAGCCTGTTTATCCTTTGAGAAGAGGAAGGCTACTGATATTTGAGTTAGTTTTATATCCATCCATTTTGCTGAACTTGTTTATCAGATTTAGGAGTTCTCTGGTGGAACTTTTGCAATCACTTAAGCATACTATCATATCATCTGCAAATAGTGATATTTTGACTTCGTCCTTTCCAGTGTGTATCCCTTAGACTTCCTTTTCTTGCCTAATTGCTTCAGCTAGGACTTCTAATACTATATTGAGTAGGTAGGGAGGGAGGGAGCAGCCTTGTCTAGTTCCTGATTTCAGTGGGATTGCTTCAAGTTTCTCTCCATTTACTTTGATGTTGGCTACTGGTTTGCTGTACATTGCTTTTACTATGTTTAAGTATGGGCCTTGAATTCCTGATCTTTCCAAGACTTTTATCATGAAGGGTTTTGATTTTGCCAAATGCATTCTCAGCATCTAGTGATATGATCATGTGTTTTTTTTTCTTTTAGTTTGTTTATATAGTGGATCACATTGATGGATTTATGAATATTGAACCATCCCTGCATTCCTGGGATACAGCCTATTTGATCATGATGGATAATTATTTAGATGTGTTCTTTGATTCAATTTGGTAGAATTTTATTGAGTACTTTTGCACTGATATTCATACGGGAGACTGGTCTGAAGTTCTCTTTCTTTGTTGGGTGTTTGTGTGTGTGTTGTTTAGGGATGAATGTAATTGTAGTTTCATAGAATGTATTGAGTAGTGTTCCTGCTGTTTCTATTTTGTGGAACAGTTTATAGAGAATTGGTATAAGGTCTTCTTTGAAGGTCTGATAGAATGCTACACTAAAACTGTCTGGTCCTGGACTTTTTTTGGTGGAGAGACTTTTAATGTCTATTTCTATTATTTTGGGGTTATGGAACTGTTTAGATGATTTATCTAGGCCTGATTTAACTTTGATAACAGATATTTGTCTAGAAAATTGTCCATTTCATCCAGATTTTCCAATTTTGTTGAGTATAGGCTTTTGTAGTAGGATCTGATGATTTTTTAAATTTCCTCAGTTTCTGTTTTTATGTCAACCTTTTTCAGCTCTGATTTTACTAATTTGGATACTGTCTCTCTGCCCTCTCATTTGTCTGGCTAAGGGTTTATCTATCTTGTTGATTTTCTCAAAGAACCAGCTCCTAGTTTTATTGATTGTTTGTATAGTTCTTTTTGTTTCTACTTGATAGATTTCAGCCCTGAGTTTGATTATTTCCTGTCATCTACTCCTCCTTGGTGTGTTTGCTTCTTTTTGTTCTAGAGCTTTCAGGAGTGTTGTCAAGTTGCTAGTGTTTGCCCTCTCCAATTTCTTTTTGTAAGCACTTAGAGCTGAGTTTTCCCCTTAGCATGTTTTCATCATGTCCCATAAGTTTTGGTATGATGTGTCTTCATTTTCATTAAATTCTAAAAAGTCTTTACTTCCTTTATTTTTTCCCTGACCATGTTATCATTGAGTAGAGTGTTGTTCAGTTTCTGTGTCAATGTGGGCTTTCCATTGTTTCTGTCGTTATTGAAGACAAGCCTTAGTTCATGGTGTTCTGTTAGGATGCATGGGATTATTTCAATTTTCTGTTATCTTTTGAGGCCTGTTTTGTGACCAATTATATGGTCTATTTTGGAGAAGGTTCCATGAGGTGCTGAGAAAAAGGTATGTTCCTTTTTTTAGAATGAAATTTTCTATAGTTAACTGTTAAGTCCATTTAGGTCATAACTTCTGATACTTTGACTTTATCTCTGTTTAGATTCTGTTTCCCTGATTTGTTCATTGCTGATAGTAGGGTGTTGAAGTCTTCCACTATTATTATGTGAGGTGCAATGTGTGCTTTGAGCTTTAGTAAGTTTCTTTTATTAAACTGGTTGCTCTTGCATTTGGTGCATAGATGTTCAGAATTGAGAGTTCATGATCGTTGACTTTTACTTTGATGAGTAGGAAATGTCCTTCCTTATCCTTTTTGATAGCTTTAAATTCAAAGTCAATTTTATTCGATATTAGAATATCTATTCCAGCTTGTTTCTTAGGACCATTTGCTTGAAAAATTGTTTTCCCGCCTTTTACTCTAAGGTAGTGTCTGTCTTTGTCACTGAGGTTGGTTTCCTGTATGCAGCAAAATGCTGGATCCTGTTTGCATATAGAATCCATTAGTCTATGTCTTTTTATTGGGGAATTGACTCTATTGATGTTAAGAGATATTTTAAATATTGGGGAATTGACTCTATTGATGTTAAGAGATATTTTAAAAAAGGAGATTTTTGTTTCCTGTTATTTTTGTTATTAGCTGTGGCATTGTTTGTGTGGCTATCTTCTTTTGGATTTTTTGGAAGATTACTTTCTTGCTCTTCCTAGGGTATAATTTCCCTCCTTGTATTAGAGTTTTCCCCCTATTACCCTTTGTAATACTGGGTTTGTGGAAAGATATTGTGTAAATTTGGTTTTGTCATGGAATATCTTGGTTTCTCCATCTATGGTAATTGAGAGTTTTGCTGGATATAGTAGCCTGGGCTGGCATTTGTGTTCTCTTAGGATCTGTATGACATCTGTCCAGGATCTTCTGGCTTTTATAGTATCTGGTGAGAAGTCTGGTGTAATTCTGACAGGTTTACCTTTATATGTTACTTGGCCTTTTTCCCTTACTGATTTTAACATTCTTTCTGTGTTTTGTGCATTTGATGTTTTGATTATTATGTGATGGAAAGTATTTCCTTTCTGATGTAGTCTATTTGGTGTTCTGTAGGCGTCTTGTATGTTAATGGGCATCTTGTTCTTTAGGCTAGGGAAGTTTTCTTCTATAATTTTGTGGAAGATATTTATTGGCCCTTTAAGTTGGGAATCTTCACTCTCTTCTATACCTATTATTCTTAGGTTTTGTCTTCTCATTGTGTCCTGGATTTCCTGGATGTTTTGGGTTAGGAAATTTTTGCACTTTGCATTTTCTTTGGCAGTTATGACAATATATTCTGTGGTGTATCTTCTGCACCTAAGATTCTCTCTTCTATCTCTTGTATTCTGTTGGTGATGCTTGTGTCTATGACTCCTGATTTCTTTCCTAGGTTTTCTATCTCCAGGGTAGTTTCCCTTTGTGATTTCTTTATTGTTTTTACTTCCATTTTTATGTCCTAGATGAGTTTCTTCAATTCCTTCACCTGTTTGGCTGTGTTTTCTTATAATTCTTTAAGGGATTTTTGTGTTTCCTCTTTAAGGACTTCTACCTATTTACCTTTATTCTCCTCAAATTTTTTGAGTGTTATTTATGTCCTTTTTAATGTCCTCTATCATCATCATGAGAAGTGATTTTAAATCTGAATCTTGCTTTCCTGGTGAGATGGGGAATTCAGGACTTTCTATTGTGGGAGAACTAGGTTCTGATGATGCTAAGTTCCCTGATTGCTGGTGCTTATGTTCTTGCTCTTCCTTTTTGCCATCTGGATCTCCTTAGTGCTACCTGTGCTGTCTCTAACTGGAGCCTGTGTTTCTTTTATTATCTTGCTTGTGTCAGAATCATTTGGGATGGATGTTGCTGCTGGGTTTGGAGCTGAAGCCCAAAATCTACTCAGTGGTAGGGCACAGACTGGAAGGAACCAATGCCCCTGGCCAGAAGTGAATTTCTGGGTCCCTGCAGGTCCCAGTTACTCCCTGTTCGGGGTTGGTGTAGCTGTCACCTTACCTAAGATATGGCCAAGGGATGAAGATAATTTCTATTTACCTACATTCATTTAAAGTTGGAAAGTTTAAATCTATTTGATTTCAAACACAAATTACTTTTAACCACTTAATTATGGAAATATACACATAAAATAAATTTTTATTAACATTTTATAATCTGCATATAGAACCTTAAAATTTATTTTATGTATATATGTGGTAAGGAATGAATACTACTTTACTTTTATATTTCATGTCATCATTTTCATAAACATGGACTTTATTAAGAAACCCTTTTTCAGTGCTTTAGAGATGGCTCAGTGGTTCAAAGTACTGTTCTTCCAGAGGAGCTGAGATTGGCACCAGTACTCAGAATGGGAATCTCACATTTGGTTGTGACTCTAGTTCCAGGTGATCTAACACACTCTTTTGGCCTCTGTAGGCACATGGACACAACACACACACAATCATACACACACACACACATACACACAAACACTGTGAGAGATAGGCAGAGACAGAGAGTGAGATAGACAGAAAAATAGACAGGGAGACAAAGAAAGAAAAACTAAAAAAAAAAAAGAACAATAAACTATTTCTCTGTTCTCAAGTTAATACTGAGAGTCATCTTGAAAATTCTTTATTATGTACTCATTTTGTCTGAAGATACAAATCACTACAAAAGCTACAGTTGTCTCCATGAAAAACAAGCAGGAATTAGTTTATAAAACTGCAGTCTTAAACTCACAGCAAGAAAGTTATTGTTTATTTCGTTTTTCCCACTAAAGTGAAGATTGATTTTATCCTAGTAGAGTGTAAAAGTAGGATTGTAAGGAATTTAAGTATTATCTACCAGATGTTGACTCCACTAAGCTATCGTTTGAGCTTATGTTAGGAGCTTTTGATCACAGTTTTCTGGAAGTAAACAAATGGCACAGCAACTCTTCCTCTAATTCCAAAAGATAAGCTTCTGTCCCAAGGAAGCCAGAACAGACAGCAGTGTGAGAGCTTGGGGAAGAAACTCCAATTTCTCTGCTCCATTAAGAAGCAGCATTGAGACAAGAAGCCAAGGCACATACTTTATATTAGAAGGCATGGCCAAAGAACTTCTTGGTTTCCCTTAGTCATAGACATGTTTCAGTGGTCATCAGTTTACAGGTTTATTATCAGCTTATTGTTAATTTATCTATAGCCATTGTGGAAATGGACATATGACATGGTAGATAGCAGAGGCATTACAGGGCCATTACAGGGGCCACATAGGGGCATGAAGTTCTAGGCTTCCTATGCCTTGACTTTCTGCAATCATTTCAATTCCTGCTGTATTTAGATGCCATATAATTATAGCAAAAATAGAAGGCTTAATTTAAAATTAAAGTTAAGCATTTATGTAAATTCAGACCCTCAGGTATTTTGAAGAGCTTAAGAATACAAATTGATGCATTTTAATTCTGTTGCTACAAATGCCCCCTTCTTTGAGCACTGGTGATATATATCTCAATTAGAGGGACTGGTTCTCTCTCAACTCTTCTAACAATCAATCATGCAAACTTAAGCAAATGAAATAGCCTATTTCTTCTACTTACCTCTGTAACATAGAAATGATAGCAGCCTCTACTTTCCATACCTGCCTGCCCTGAGAAGCAAACTCTTCAGATTTGTGTCTAGTTGTCTAATTTTCATTTGTTAATCTAATTATCAATGAGGAGCTGGCAGGCAAAGATGCTTTGGGTGACACTTGAGGCTGAGAACCCAGCTGTTGGTAGGTCACTATCTACTTGCTGGACATGTCTACATTATAAGTCATTTTGACAGATATTTTAAGGGAAAATACTGCTTCACATACAATAGAATGATTTCTTTGAGTTGCCCATAGCAACACTGTTAGTTCTCTCATTAAACCTCCAGTAAATGGTTTAAAAGAGCCACTGAGATATAAATCTTAATAGACAATCAGATTTTTACCACATCTTGTTTTTAAAAGGCACCTAAGGTCTACATCTCTTATAGCCAAAAGAAAATAGAAACAAACATAATATTAGGAAAGAATTTTGTGGATTTTGTAAGTAAGAATGGTGTTCTGTTCCTCTGCCAGAGAATTCAGTAACTATGGTGGCAATTCAAAGCACATCTCTTACCTAAGTGAATTAAAGATAGTTTATCTTTAAAACAAATAAGACTGAGCATGGCTTGGAAAAGCACTGACCTTTCCCCTACTAATGTGAAAACAGTTTCACAAAGTTTATACTTTTTAACAAAAGAAAATTTAAAAGCTATCTGCACATAAATTGGTGAACCATCACATAGGTGTTTTACAGAAACATGGAGAATTCTTCAGTCTAGTTCTTAGTCACTATCTTATGACATTCTTAGCTTTTTCATTGATAAAAGGCAGTATTCTGTTTGGTAATGCATGCTAAAAGGATTTACCTGAGAATCACAAGAATGCTGGATCATAGAAGTAAGCAAAAAATGACTATCAAGGGTTGAGGAATTTGAAGATAGATCAGGAGGATTTGGCTTTGGATCTGATTTAAACTTACCACAACCATGGTTTGTTTTATGTGTCAATCAGCTTTGTAGACATTTTTAGTTGAGTTTGTTTGTTAGTCTGTTTGTTGGATAGAAAAATCAGTCCATAGTAGACAGCTTTCATGAAACCAGGAAACCATTCCAAGCTACTGAGTAGCTGTTTCTGCACCTGAGTTGTCACCTCATATGATTCTACCCAAAAAAGCCATGATTCAGCCTGACTGTCCCCAGAAGACAAGACACACCTGCTCTGGGCTCAGAACTAATTGATGTCCTGTATGTATTTGACAATAATTGTATCAAATCATTTTTATTAATGTGCTGTACTAGAGGTGCAAATGAAGCTATAAATATTTCTTATCTAAAATTGGAAATTGAGACAGGTTAGCATGACATATGGAACAAGAATTAGTATCTGTGGATAACCAATACAATTCTTTCTACAGGAGTACAGATACACTAAAAGTAAAATTTCCGTCTCTTCTTTTTGACCTAACACCAAAGTTGCTAAACCATCTTTCTGAACTCAGATATTAAAAGCCTATTTTTGGATAGTGTTCTTTGTATTATACCTTCTTGACAAATTAGTTGGTATAAATAGTCATATCAGCTCTGTAATAGCTAATAAATTTGAAAGGATGCTTTGGACTTTGATTTTCCAGTGCTGTAATCCTAGGGTTACATGACTCAACTATATGATATAACTATTCTTTCCTCCTACATCTCTTTCCTTGGATTTTCTCCTGATTACAAATTTCCATAGGATTATAGTTAAATACAAAAATAAATGCGATTTGTCAAATTTATTGCAATGATTTACTTCATATAGTTCTTTTTACTTTACAATGGAAACCATAAAATCCATCGAATATGTGTGATTTGCATGTATCTATACAGT
This sequence comes from Grammomys surdaster, assembly GCF_004785775.1. Classification (NCBI taxonomy): domain Eukaryota; kingdom Metazoa; phylum Chordata; class Mammalia; order Rodentia; family Muridae; genus Grammomys; species Grammomys surdaster. Next base: position 15,083,802 of record NW_021604569.1, on the reverse strand, counting down.
ATTCATAATTTAACATTTCTTCTGGATATGGCTATTCTTGGCTAAGATGAAAAATTTTGATGCACAATAGAAATATTAAAAATGATTGTTGAATGCATAAACATTCAAGTATCTGGCTTTCTGAAATGTTCTGATATGCTCAATCGAGATGTTGATTGCTCATTTAAACACAGATTGTAGCACTGAATTTTTATGACAAATATAAATAGCTTTTCTTCAGATCACTCCTGTCTCTGTCCTGTACTCTGATCAAGTCTCTGTCCTGTATTTATAGGAAAATAAAAGACTTAAAACATTTTAGTGATATTTTTGTGAACATGGATTACTCTGTGTAACCAATTTTCACTTCAGAAACCATGTTATCTCATGATTACTTATTAGTTTAGAGTAGTCTACTCCATGATAAAGTTAGTTTACAGTGCAAAGTAGTAATATGCACATTCTGTGGTAGTGATAGTGAGTTGACAATCGTATTGGCATGCATCAAACGATTCTAGGAAATGAAAAGTCAACCATAGAAGTCTCTGAATATTTTAACAAAGTAATTGTTATTGAAAACCTCAGTTCTGGTATATTTGTCACTATATAAAAGTACATTCTTTTCTATCTAGTGGAATGAGACTTCTTATGTTTGCTCATAGCCTCTTGCTCGCATCAGCTTTTGAATGTATTTAAATTCTGTTTAGCCAGGAGAAAACACACTCTTCCTCTTTGTTTGTTCCTTGTGGAGTCTGAAGGAATGGAGGATTTCTTTTTTTCAATTATGTGGCAAGCAGATTGCTGAAGAGCATCTGAAAATCAATCACAGTACAAGGCACACGGAGAGAGCCTGTTATCTTCCAAGATTGCAATTCAAGGGTTGAGAATTCCATTTTGTATCGGCCAGAAAGTTTGGGTGAACTAAGTATCTTTTAAAGTTTACAGGTTCAAATAAAAGTGCACTTTTCACAGGATCCTAGCACATGAAGTAGGACACAACAACCTTTTTCTATGTTTAGATTCTGTGATTATTTTAATTAAATGAAACTCTCTAATGGAAATACAGGAATTTTTCAGACGCATGATATTAAAAAATTAGTTACACATAGTTTACTCATCAGTAAGGTAGGAAAAAGTAACACAGACACTGCGTGCCACAGCATAGATGTATTTCTAATTATTGATACACTGAGACAACATTGAGGGACATACAAGAATGTAAGAAACTCAAGAATGAATGCAAATGATACTGTATTTCTTTGAGAAATCATTGCAATTTGTTCTATCTATGGACAAGTAGGCTAGATAATGGCTTTGTGTGGCATTATTTCTGCCTCTCTGACTCTGTTAAATATATGATACATATGCATCTAATGTTTTCTTATTTTTAAAATGAAAAGAAAAGTAGAAATGAATAGTTCTTTTAAAATAAACTATGCTAGTTTATATCAACAATGTCCTTAATAAGCAGAGTGAAGTTCACATCCAAGTTATTTCCATAAGCTGAAAAGGTTTCTTTTCCTCTCTCATCATTTGTTTTAGGTCTGTTTTAATCACTATGAAGAAAACCATTTAATGCAAGGTCTCTGTTGAGTCAACCAATGTAGGGGAAAAAAAAACAACCAAAAAAAGCAAAGAAAGAAGCATTCTAGAAGAAGAAACTCTATTTTTCCAACCTAAACACACCAACTGTTTAAATAAATTCCTACCTAGACACATTTTATAGAATACCCAGATAATAAATATCCTCCTTGAAGCAATTTAGGTGAAAATAAATGATGAATATATTACATATAAGAGAACATATTTTCTAGTATTGTTTCTTTCTTGACATATTAAACCTAATTTGGGAGGAAGGATTTTTTTCCCACAAGAACAGAGAGCTAACCCAGAACACTAAAACTTTAAAGTAGGCAAGACTAGCAGAGAGAAAATTTCTGACATCCTGAGTGTGGTATCTGGTTCTGGGCATGTAGACCATGGTGCTTTCTATGCTCTAGTCTGTTAGCTATAAGAAAAATTATTTAAGACCCTGCAACATTAATTTGTTAAGAGGCATCATGGAACACATGCGTGTGTATTCTGTTGGTAGTCAAGAATGTTGTTCATGGCTGTAAAGAAATAATGGGACTGAAAACACTGCTCAGCTACAGGGAATCTGCTTACTAGAAGGTCTCACCACAAAAAAGTCCCGACCAGCAATTCAACAAGCCCCAAATGATCCTGGAGTAAGCCCATTGACACTAATAAATAAACCTTATTTCTTTTGAAGCAGTTATCTCAGGTCTTTGTTACTGTAAATGGAAACTAAGAATTGGAAGGCTTTTGCCTTGGCAGCTACATAATAGAAAGGGTAGTTATGTAAGGCAACATATTGTTATATTAGACCACCCAAAAAATGTCTCTAGTTTAAGAGATGAGAAAAAAATCTAGTCAAGTCTCAGGAGGATCAAACCTGTAATGGAAGAAAATGGTGTCAGAATTTAATAAACTCTTTAACTTTTAACACTTAAGGTGCATTTAACACATAAGGTAATATTTAGCTTGGGCATTTTTCTTGAAATAATTACTTCATTTTGGAACTCTGGGAAAGAACCAGTTCCACAGAAGATATAATAGTGCCTTTTTTGGCCTGTATCCTACATGATGTTTCATGTAGAGTTTTGAGCTATGGGTGTTTTCACTCTGGTTTTTTTGGACTATGATGATAGCTCTTGAAAAGGACATTCAAATCTCACTGACAATGACATGACCACTTGTATAGTTTTTATTTCCTACGATAGGCCAGAAACATTCGATGTAGCTGGTATCCAAAATCACTAAAAGCAAGTGATACTAGTAAATTTTACATAATATTTTTAAAAATAATCTATGAATACTAGCTATAAATAAATAGAATCACTAATACACTTTATTTAGAAATTAGTACCATTTAAAACATTTTTGCTTCTTCACAACCATGCCCTTCAAGGAGGGTTTTTACTTGTTTTCATTCCATAGAAGCCACTCAGCAGTAACATAAAACTTGATGTTTACAGTGGTAGTTCATCTACTTTATTCTCGTGTAGTGATGTTTACCTAAAATTGAAAGAAGATTTATATATATTTATATATATATAGTAATATATTAATATGCAATATATATATGTATATATATACATATATATATTAGAAAGCCATGACTCTAAACTTGTCTTAATCTCTAACTCAAACCTCAGGTTTATGTATAGCTAAATAATGAATGGAAGGCATCTTGTATCTTAGAGGTAATCATTACCTTATAAATTACTGTAGCATATATTCTCAAACATCCATTATTGAACATGATTAAATAATTTAAGATTTAATAGATATGAATTTGGAAAAAAATGAATCAGGATTTCATAAAAAAGAAATAGTCAGAGTTTCCTGGCATATTTAATTCCAAATCTATAGCTACAAAACTCTCTATCCTCAAATGTGGGTTTGGTTTACTGCTTATATTATGTTAACTGGTTTCTCAAATTACACAGGAATTTGCACATCTTCATGTAAAAACTTCAGGTTCCTGCCTCCAGTTGGCTGTAATTGTTAAAATTGCAGGTGGCCAATGAATGTATAGGGAGACAGAGGGTCAACTTTAGATTTCCCAGGTAAGGGAACCTAGAAACGAAGGATTTAGTACCACAGTGGTGAGGAAGCAGAAGAATCAGGCTTGAGAACAGAGAGACATAGAGATGGCCCAGATTTAAGAGTTAGGGATTGTGGCTCAGGAGGACTGCAGACTTGGATCTGGAGTGGATAGAGTGGAATATAGATTTTAGTAAATAATAATTCAGGAATATCAGAGGGAGAGTGTGCTAGCAACAAGGAGGATTGAAGTTGTCCAGCCACTGAGGTGCTTATGACATGTTAAATAAAAGGCTGTGTGTGTGTGTGTATGTGTGTGTGTGTGTGTGTGTGTGTGTGTGTGTGTGTGTATGTGTCTTTCAGGAATCCGGAACATTAGGCAAGTGGCAAGGAAAGCATATCACTGCCGGTGGGACAATTTGAGTAGTATTAATAATTGGTGCAACACTCAAAAGTATTTTGTGAGCTATTGAGACTGTACTTTCTATCATAATATTTGCCCTGTAATGGTTTATTTTCATAACTTTCATATATAATCTTTGTTGCTTCTTTCAGATTGTTCCTTTTGTAATAGTCATATAGGTTCACATATACAAATCCACAGAAACACTACCACCTCCATCTACTTAAGAGATTTTTGCATGAAATGGAATTAAATGAATGAGAAGAATAAAGCATGTTTAATGATGATATAAATTGGATTTTTTTATAGACAGGATCTGATATTAACTCTTTCATTATTAGCTGCTCTTACTGATTCTAGCTCTCTCCCACAATAAGGAACTGTTGCTTAGAGATTTCTCTACAGTTCCTGCCTTTTCTTATTCTTCTAATGGACTGATTCTCAACCTTTGAAGCTACAACCCTTTAATACAATTCCTCATGTTGTGATCACACCCCAACCATAAAATTACTTTATTACTACTTCATAACTGTAATCTTGCTACTACTCTAAATCATAATATAATATGTGGGTTTTCCAATGATCTTAAGTGACCTGTGTAAAATTCAACCTCCACAGACTGGGAACCTCTGCTTTGATCATTTAGGTACTATTACATTTTTTGAAACAATATTTTTTTTAAAAAAATGTGACTAATACCATCTCACTAGTCTCACTAAAATAAATTATTTAAGACCAGGTAAAGAAAATGAAGGAATGGGCAGTGTCAGCACTGGATGTTATGCAGCATGCCTGACCAGCAAGAAGGAAAATGTCTAGTACGTCCGGTAGAGGAGGCCTTTTCTGAAGCCACAAAACTAGTAATAAGAGCCAGTAACTAAAAAGGTAACACTATAAGGATGTTTACTACTCAGTGTGTTCAAAGCCAATGGAAGAATTTGACAAGGAAATTACTGTCTCTCGATTCTTAGGAAAATCATTCTTATTAATAATGTCTTAGCATCAAGGAGGATGAGTAGGAACAATAATGACAGTTGCCATTTAAATAACAAAAATATTAATGTTGAAAATGCTTTCATATGCTGATGCATTAGACAAAGGTGTGTAACTGAATTATGAAAATCTTGAAGTGAGACATCTGGAGAATGAAAGGCTATGTTGAAACGTCAAAGTAAAGCAATTAAGAAGAAAGATGATGTTACAGACTTGTGGTACAGATGTAGTGACTCGATTTACTGTAGAAAACAATATTTAATATATGTTTAGTTTTAAAATAAAACAATAAATGATTATAACTGATATGTCAGTCAGAAAATATTTTGGGCTAATTATCACCCTACAAATGTAATTAATAAGAGAAGTAGGTTGGAGACTACAGAAAGTAAACAAGTGACACATGAGCTTGGATTTTTTTCACTTTAAAACTATCAAATGGCCTGTGGAGATAGTTCAGTATAGCTGAGTTGGTAATGTGATTTTCCTGTTGTCATGAGGACCTGAGTTTGTTTTCCAGTATCTGTTTAACATAGTGATAAATCACCCTCTGACTGTGGTTATAGAAATGAATGCATGGCTGGGGTTCACTGGCCAGCCAGTCTTACATGTGTGGTGCTGTCTAGACCAATGGGAGAACTTGTCTCACAAAATGAAGGAAGATAAAAAGGTGTGCTGGATAGGTTTTATCCCCAAATAAATGAAAATAAAGCAACAGGATTTAAAAAGAAACAAAAAGAGACTAATAGAGAAAAATGTAGCTGAAAAAATTATAATAAGGAAAAAAGAATATTAAATAATTTTATGTCAAATTATAATACAAAATTAGATTTTTCTATTTATAAGTTCTGGGTTGACAAATTTCTACTGATATTAAATTCTCAAACAAAATGATTGTGAAGGTATGCTTCAGAATTCTCTAGAATGCCAAGAAACCATCATCTTTCAATGTAAATTTTAAATGGGCTGAAACAGTATAGATTAATTTTTATATGTGCAGCCAACATTGAAAGTCAGAAATAGTACCCTCTGTTAAATATAGGATTATCATTTAACATTTGGCAGAACCTTTGCCCAACCTGTGCAAAGCCCTGCATTCAAGTTCTGTTATTTTTAATAGCATAAATTAACTTACAAAATAAAAAGCTTCATGAAATAAAACTGATCCAGAGAGAAAAATGCTGCTTGACTTCACTGACATTCATATTCTAAAATGTCAGACTCATAAAAGGAAACAAACTGATAGTTATAAATGGTTATGGAGAGAAGCAGAAAGTGCTGAGAAGTACAGTTTGTTACCAGACAACTAGAAAGTCACCTAGGTCCTTGAATGTGTTTAAGACTAGGGATATCTTCTCCATATCATTTTCTAAAATAACCATTGAAAATGAGATGAAACCTATAAGGACTTTCAAAGAAACCAGAATACAAAGTATAGTAGGCCCCAAGGCAGGAGCAAAGTACTGGTCACACAAGTGTTTCACTGTGGAGGCTTTTATATAGGTGGGCATAAAAACTACTTATTAGACTACAGAAGAGAGGAGGCAAAACTGAAATCTATCCTCTCCAGTCAAGATAAGAGTAAAGGGAAAACAAGGAATTGCACTGTAGTACTATTAGTTTTAAAGTTGTAGTCAGTGAATGGCTGTTCCACGTGATTCAAAGTTTAAGATGAGAATTTTGGCCAGGAAGGAACAACTAGTAATTTTTACTATTATCGGTACACTATTTAGTTTTATGTCCAATTTAAAGCTCCACGCTTCATTGCATATAAATTTATAAAATATTCTTGATCCAGCAAGTCTCTCAGACTAGCAGCTGTCTGCCTTTGGTCTAGTCACGTTTGCCGCAAATGCCTCTACACCAACCATCCACCTCCATGGGTATCTCTGCCGACTGCGGTCGCCCTGTGGTTGTGCCCTCTCTTGCCCACCTGAATCGTCACAGATGAAAAGCACCAGACAATTTTAATATTTTAAAATCAGTAAGATGGCACAACCGCTGGGCTCAGAATCTACTCTCCTAAACGCATCAGCTATACCATATTAGAATAGATGTTAGAGGCCACCACCTGGTCTAATAACCCCCAGGGCTACATTGTGTCTATCCTTCTGTACTCCACAGCCTGGCCAAAAGAGCCTCCTCCGTCCCCCTCTCCCCCTCCCCTCCCACTCTCCTCCTTCTTCCCCTTTCCATCTCTCCCTCTTCTCCTTCTATTCTTCCTCAAGGGATCTGGAAAACTTGCCTCTATCTTCAACCAACAATGAGCATCTGTAGTCTTTCTTGACCCAATCAAGTCTCCCCGTACATTGCTGCTCTTTTGGCTCATATTTGTATAAGTAATAGAGAGTTTGAAGATTGTTTCCAAAACAGTACTAAAAGTTTATGGTACTTTTTTTTTAACAATCTGCCTCTTCCTGCTCTTTCTTATCTGTTCTAACAGTTATGTAATGAGTTGGAACTTAACTAACTTAGTGTGTGACTATCACTGATAATAATGCATTATAAAGTCAGAATTTATTGAAATAGTACTCCAAAGTGTTCATCACAGAAGAAATATAATTAGAATAGGTAAATTCACCCAGGTGCTGCTAACTAAATGCTTGCAATTCATGGACTCTTAAATCATAAGCTGGGACTTTGCCACATTCAGAGCTCTGAACAAGACATTTCTATCACATTCCAGCTGCCTATTTGGTGGGATTTTGTTATAACAGCCTGCATTGAATAGGGCTGAAAATTAATGCTGCAACCTGTCATGTGCTCTTTAAAATACCTACAAAACTAAGTCAGCATCTTGGAAATTGAGCGATGGGCTGAGGCTGAGGAGTTCTGAAGTGCTTACTGTGAAAAGTCATCATTGCTCTAATAGAATAAAGAGAAACCTACTGAGATCTGGAAAGAATAGTATCTTAACAGAGGCTCAGTCTTCTTCAAGAGAACCTTCATGGTCATAGTCAGAATATTGGAGACAGTAAAACCCTTATGCTGAGACCCCAGTAGGAAGTAAGGGCCATGCTGTTGAATAATGAAAGAGTTCCCAGTTTGTTAGAAAGTTCACACGACTAGAGGGACTGTGTTTTTGGGCCTTCCTCTTTCTTAGATGGTTGAAGTCAGATATTCGAATGAAATACACATAAAATATATTGAACAGTATCTTAAAGAGCAGGCTGTATTTTACTCCGTTCCTGGAAGGAAATGAGGGAAAAGAGAATGGATAGAAAGAGAGTAGTATCCACTAAAGTGTAAGCCTGTCAGTTATCTACATTATAAATAAGAACCAATATTTGGCAGAGAATGTCAACTTATCAGCCCTGCAGTCATGTGATAAGGTGTATCTTTAGTGTCCATGATAGTGAAAAAATAAACCTGTGTCATTTCAGGAACCACTGGCAAGTGCTTCCCATCACAAAAGCCAAGTACTAAAGCCTGGGAGAAAAGATAGTTTCCAAGAAGGGTCAATCCTGCAAGTTGCCACCCTACTGCAAAATTTCCATCTTTGTAACTTTGATGGAGTTTTCAAGTTTGGAGAGCCTGAGTTCATTCTCTGTCTACAACAAGATGGTGAGTTATGACTGCCTTCAGTTCTATTTCAAACTATGCCTAGGAGTGTGCTTGTGTATGACAACTACAGAATGGCCATAAAGGAGAAGACATTGATGGCAAAATTCATAAAGTCATGACTGACAACTCCTGACTGACCACAGATAAGCAAAACAATTTATGCATGACTCATGTCCAAGAAATCCATGGGCATGTAAGCTATGTATAAAACAGTTACTCAGACCAAATCATATAAGTTCCCTTTAGGTAAACACAGGCCCAGAGGCAACCAAAAGGTATGGCTGCCCACAACAGTTATTTTGCCTTTACTGCAGTCACTACTTATGTTTATTCTTCTTACCTTAAATAAGTAAATCAAATGCCTATTCTTTGATAAAAATTTCAACTGATTCTCAACGTGTTTACTGCTTTGATTTTATTGCTATTTCCTACTTATTAGATAATTTTCTGAGAAATGGTTTTACCAATATACGATCTTAAGAGATAAAATGTTGTGTTAAGACATAATATAAAATCCAACAACAGCCATTTCAGGGGTCAATTTCTAAGGTTTCAGTTGTGTTGATATTACAATGAAGTAGATATCTCAACTGTTTAATTTTGCAAAATAATCTCTGCACCCTAGGAACAGTGCTTCTCAGTCCTACTCCTGAACTGGAGGCAGTCCTGGGTCACGACCATCTAAATTTATCTTTTCTGTGACTTTTCAATATTCTAAATTACTCAAGTGAATTGAATGAAAATACTTATCTTTTAGCAGTAAGCTTATTTTAAAAAAATCAATTTCTTCGAGGTTTATCCACGTTTGTTCACTTAATCTTCAATATAGTCTTGACCAGACCAGGTTGAGAATAACCATGGAAGTGTGCCTCTGTGTATCTCTCAGGGTATTCTAAAAAGAGTTATTCAATATATGGTATGTGGATGCCATCAATCTAAGGACTGGGGTGATGTACTAAATTTTAAGAGAGAGAGAGAGAGAGAAAGAGAGAGAGAGAGAGAGAGAGAGAGAGAGAGAGAGAGAGAGAGAGAGAGGAAAGCAAAACAGAACAAAGAGAAAACTGAGCACTAGCATTCATTGTTCTTTCCTCTCTACCTGTGACTGTCACATGACCAAATGTTTCATGATCCTTCCTCACTGACAGAACAGACTGTGTCTTCTCTAACGTTGAGCAAAAACAAATTCTTCTTTAAATTGCTTTACAAAGGCATTTTGTAGAATCAATGGGAAAAAAAGAACTTAATAGGCTTCCTCTGCTTGATTACTATGAATACTCACATAAAACACTGGTGTAAATTTTCATTCCAAAAGTTTCCTTTCAAATCATTTTATTATATACAAAGAAGTGAGATCATTGATTAATGTGATAATTCCAGTTTTAGTTTATTAAATCTATACCTGCCAAAATATTTTATAGAGCCAACAACAGTTCATAATTTCCCCTACCATGGAAAGCACTTGTATTTTGTTTTTCATTTTGTCTTGTTGTGTAAATAACATTTTTATGAGTATGAGATATTTATTATGATGATTTTGTGTTACCTTGCTCATTTGATTGGTGAAGTTGATCATGGTTTGTTTTCCTACTTTTACTTGTTTATCTTCATTGAGATAATGTCTATTTGAATATAAGTTTGCTTTGTAGTTAATTAGTTTGATAGTTTCATATATGTGTGTGTATATATATATATATATATATATATGTATAGATATATATATATTACTAAATAAGTATTTATAGTAATTACCTACATTATCTCTTCTTGTGTCTCTCCAACTAATTTTTTTAAATATTCCTCCTCTTACTTAGTGTATTTTTCTGTTTTTTTGTGGCCCCCTGATTTTAAATAGGATTGTTTGAACATGAGCAGGGGGATATTTGTTTACTGGAACATTAGCAACTTACCAGTGGCTACACCATTGAAGAAAATGGCTATTCGTCCCACAGCAATCAACAGTTAACTACTCAAGGAGGAACAGAGCCTCATGAGTTCTCCTCTATCCATGACAGAATGTTGATAGATCAAACTTTGTATAGGTATTGTGTGGATACCACAGCTACTGTGAGTTCATGAGCACAATGGCCATGTCATTTCCTGAAGACAGCTTTACATTGCATCCTTCTCCATTCATTGGCTCTTGCATCCCTTCTGTCCCTTCTGTGATGCTTCCTGAGCTTTGAAGGGAGTGACATGTATGTGCCTTTTATGACTGAGCTCACAGACTCTCTTAATGGGTAAGATTGATGCTGATTTTTCTTTCATAGCAGGAAGTATAGCAACATTTAGCACTGTCAATGCTAGCTAACATGGAGGAAAGTTACTTTCCCATATTTAAGTACTAAATTATTTCTAGAGAGAACATATGTCCATCTGAATGCCTGTAGTAAGACTGTTGTATACTGAACACATAATTTGGGGTTCTTAACCAACACTGAGAACAGCAGGAGCCATTACCAAATTAAAATGTAAGAGTATAGTAACTAAAACAGACTCCTCTTGTCTTTTAGAATGGTCAAGTTGTATATTTTGCTTTCATTTAATATAGTTTGCCGAAATTTTTGCACCTCTATTTTTGTCATTTCACCACAATCATTTGGGCCATATGTAATCCTTGAGTTTTGACAATTTCCTCACTGTGTGACATCCTGTTCATATTTCTGCTGATTTTTAACACTATTCATTTGAATTTATAAAGTAAAATCATTTTACGTTTATTAGTGTTAACATGGTGTAAATTTCCTTTCTTTTCCACACACTAGTCTGTTTATATTTGAGTTTATTGTATACATTTTTCTTATAGTAGGTTTTAATGTCTTTTTTCTCTTCTAACACTTTTTTCTTGATATCTATAGTTTATCTTCTCTCTACCATCAATAAGTTACTCATTAGTCAATTTCTGTATAGCATATTCATAAACATTCTATATTATACCTTATTAATTTTTCCTTTTCCACACTATCTGCTTGTATTTGAGGTTTTTTATATATGACTTTTCCCTTCTCTTCATGGAATGCTTTTAAAAAGGTTAGTGACCTCTAATTATATATTCTATGTCATCTGAGTATTTTCAAATATCATTTTATAGGTTCCATACAGCATAGAAACTTTAAAACTGTTCTTATTGCCTTGTGTTACTTATTGCATTGATTTCAAGTATTACAGTCACTCATATGCAATGATTATTCAATATAATGTTACTTTGTACTCAGTAAATTTTCTCAGTTTGAGAAGTTTCTCATTTTATTTTTTACCTTTAAAGGACATTTTCACTAGATATAGATTGTGTGTGTGTTTGTGTGTGTGTGTTTGTGTGTGTGTGTTGTCTTATTTACTTTCCTCCAGTTTTTCTGAAGGGAAGTTCCCTGTTCTTGTCTTTATTGGGATATAGGAAAATATTTTTCCATAGTTTCCTTTAGGACATATTCTAACCTGATTCTCTGTTAATATATCTTATATCTAGTTGTCCTATTATTATGTATTGAATGTGAAATGTTTATTGCGGGATCTCATGTTAAAACAGTTCATTGCAAAAGGATTGTGTTATTCTGGAAACCTGTAGAAATCAGAATTTCCTGAGCCTGAGTGACGAAGTGGGACAGAGGAGTTAAAACCTGGGGTTTTGTTGCTTGATCCAACTTTCGCCTTTCTCTGTACTTCCAGACTGTAAATTTAAAACATCAAGTCACCTTCTGCTGCCATAATTTTCCAGTCATCAGGAACTCTGTCCCCTCAAACTACAAACAACCAAACTCCCATCATACCTTTTAAGCTATTTCCTGTCAGCTTTGAGTCATATCAACAGAAAAATAATTTGCTAGGTATGAATATGATTTTCTCCATATTGATTGGCACTTAAAGAACACCACAGTCTATGCAGGGCAGATGAAAGCCCTCTGTGTTAAAGAATTCTTCAAGACCCTTGGGTATCCATTATGATGGTTGAAGAACTTCTGTAAGAAATGAAAGATACAGGGTTGAGGCCTAGTATGTACAAAAACAAATTTCACAAAACAATTGATCACCATAATGATGGGTAAATTCTGAATGACTTCTTTTGGATGAATATTTATTTTGGATGTGAATATCTTGAACTTTCACTGTGTCTCTGGCTGCCAAGATGGCCTTTCTGTTTAACAAATAAGATGTGTATACTTTTTAATTATTTACATGTTTTTTTATTTATCTTTTCACTGTTTCACACATATATACATTATATTGTGGTTATATTCACACTTATTAACTTCTATTTTCTCACTTCAATTTCTATTTTGCACAGTCCTTTTTGTTACAAGATGCTTTTTTGGTTTTTTGTTTGTTTGTTTTGGTTTTGACTTTTGGTTTTGATCGAAGTGAGGCATATCAAAATGAAAAATTTATAATGGAGTAAAGCACAAAATGCAGAGTAATTCTTACCAAAATCTCACTAATTTCTATACCAGTACTCTATAACACTGATGGATTTCCTGTAGGTGATTAAACAGAATGTTTAAATTTTTCTGTCTCTGGATTTACAGCTGTGCATTTATTATTAATTTGTGGCTGAAAATCTAATTCACTTAGGTATTTATTTCCTTTGAAAACTAGCATATGAACTATAAATCTTGTGAAAGAGAAAAACTCAAGCCCCTTTGTAACAATATGAAAGATCATATGAATGAACCTAAAATATATTCTTTAGTTTTACAGGGTTTTTGTTACTTGTAAAAATAGATAGCGGTGACCTTTTTGTCATACAATGGTGATGATAAACTTGGAAATCAGGAAATGGAAGGTTTCTAACATTAACACTTTAAAACACTGAAAAATAATATTACTTGTTAAGGTGACATTTTGATTAAGCATAATTTTGATGACTTTCTTTAAATTGGTTTTTAACTCAAAAATTTACTCTATAGCATCTTCGTTTTTAATCAACAATTTAGACAGTAACATCAGATTTTTTTTAACAAATGTAAAATCTTCATGAATTTTGATAACTTAGTTTTGAGAAATATTTTCCTGCTTATGACCTATTGCAGTGAGAGAGAAAATATTATAGCCTTTTATGACACCAGAATATTCTTTTTTTTCTTTTTTTTATTTAATTTTTTTTGAACATGAAATGGTTTTTTATAGCATGTTTTACAAGGGGAGGGGGTAAGAGGGGTCAGGTGGTGGAAAAGTACAGAATCTTCTTGGCCTGTGCCTTGAAACATGTCATGGTCTATACGATACACTGCCTTGAATTATGATCTACCTGCTATTCTTCAGAAGATATGGTACACTGCTTGAGTTATGGTCTCCCTGCTATTCTTCAGAAGATGTGGTACACTGCTTTGAGTCTATCTGCAGTTGCCAAGCAGGATCTTGCAGTTGCCAAGCTTCAGGGGACATTGTGCAGGTGGGGAAAGATAGGGGATGAGGGTAAGGGCGAGGGTCCTGGCTTCTGGCATCTCCCCCTTCTCTGTTTAGTTAGAGAAGGCGTCTTATGATCAATCCCAACTATGTGAGTTTTGAATTTGGATGTCTAATTATGGGGCGTCTTAGACAAGTTCACAACCCCAAAACATTGATGTGAGACGAGTCACATCGATGGTTGGAGGCTTTAGGCTGTCGACGATGGGCAACGTCAAGTGACCCCGAGGCGGGTGAAAGGAGGGTGAGAGCCTTGTCTTAGGCCATGTAGACTGCACCCACTCCCCACACCAAGCACTCCTTTTCGGCTGCATTGGGTGGGCCCCTGGGAAGTGGACCTACAATAATCCCGTCATTGGGCTAACTCACAGCCATCCTAGTCCCTTGTAAATGTTCAAGTTACCAGCCATTTGTCAGTTTGGGGTGTAATATTGTCATAAAGGAAGGCTCCCCATTGTTAGAAGCCATATCAAGGGCGGCCTTGGTTTAGGAAAAAGCCAATTTTTGTTGGGGTGATCAAGAGGTCAAGCTCTCTAGTGAGGGAAACGAGGGCAAAGCCAGGCATACCAGGAACCCTTCTGGAAGGCATGGAAGTCTAGGGGTCGACCGTAGGGGGAGGCAGGGGAGTTGGCAGCTGTGTCAGTCTCCTGTGGAGTCACTTCTGGATCCTCTTCAATTTTCAGCTGATGGTAATGAACTTCAACCGTCTTCTTGATGGCAGAATCAACCTGGTTCCGAGGACGACAGGTTGTGGGTGACGATCTCTGTCTCACTCAATCTTGATGTTGTGCGCACGTCCTCACAATGAGGGTCCGTCCGGAGGGGTCCGTGCCTCGAGCCCCACATCTGGGCGCCATTTGACCCGACCGGTGGTTCCTAGTTATTCGTGGGGGCGAGGAGGTCCGCAACCTGCTATTCTTCAGAAGATATGGTACACTGCTTGAGTTATGGTCTCCCTGCTATTCTGCAGAAGATATGGTACACTGCTTTGAGTCTATCTGCAGTTGCCAAGCAGGATCTTGCAGTTGCCAAGCTTCAAAGCACATTGTGCAGGTGGGGAAAGGTAGGGGGTGAGGGTCAGGGCGAGGGTCCTGGCTTCTGGCACATCTGGATTAGAACTTCTAACAGCAGGCATCACAGGTGATTCATTTTTACCTGGGATGTTGCGTGAGTTCAAGCTCCTGGGAGTCCCTGTTTCTCTCGGTTTTCTGGGGTTGGGTACGGAGCTGCCGCCTGTGACCTGCTCTATGCTTGGACCCAGACCGGAAGTCCTAACGACACTGGAATATTCTATTAAATTATTTTAGATAAATCTTAATTTATTTAGAGCCCATGTGTCTTATGGGCCACTTTTTTAAAAATTAATTTAACTCTTCATAAAATCTGTTCTTCAATTTAAAAGTATTAGAAGCCATTTAGGAATGGCTTCTACAAGTGAATTTTATGGAGATGGCCCAATGTTTTGCATAACCTGTAATGATGAGCATTTTGTGGCAAGGTCCAAAGAGACTTCATCCCAGGACTTCTTCTTGCTGTACATATACCTTTTCTTGCCAATATTACATAGCCTAATGAATGATGGGCATTAGCCTGCCCTTTTGGGCAGACTAAAATGAAAATGTACTATGATATAGTAATCCTGTGTAGATAAATTGATGATTGCATTATTCTTACTACTGGTTTTATAGAATTTCTAAATTTATACAAGTAATTTCATGTTCTTTATAGTATGAAAGCTGCAAATAAGAGCTCTGTAAGTCTTCATTTGTAGCAGGCTAATTGCACTAGTAAAAAGAAAGCAGAATTGGAACAAATTTACAGTTTAGGAAAACATTCATTCTAGGTTAGGTAGGAGACTACTACCAGGTAATTAAAGGTTATAAACTAGGAATGGAAAATTTATTGTAGGTGCATGGGCAAAAAAAAAAAAAAGAAAGAAAATTAAAAAAAATTGACTAGTATATCTATACAAAACTTCACATCAAAAAAGATACCAAGCAGATGATTTGTCACTTAACAAAACAGTCCTAACTTGTGACATAAAAATTATTGCTTTAAACTTATAATGAACTTATGTGGGAGGCTAGTAATAGATAAGGAATGTTTAGTGAGATACTAGTCTTAATGGAAAAACGTGTAAACAATTCTCTTGTGACTCATTACACTTTATTGATTTATGGCATAAACTAGTGCCTTAAACTTACTGTAAACTTATTGGAATGTAAAAGTATTTAGAAAATCATGTAAACATTTATTCTGCTGCAATAGTTCTGTAGAAGAAGCTAAGGTACGCTAATGTTCATTTTGATTAAAGACCTGTCTGCTACTGACAGCTCCCCTGTCTTGAATTCTAAGAAGAAATTGAGAATCTTTGGAGTTACTTCAGTTGTGGTGAGACAGCCACTAGGTAAAAATTGCCTCTTTTCATCTACAGACAAATTACTGTCCAGAAAAGCACACACATGTGGAATAGTTGACTGATTTTATCTGCCAAGACAGAGTAATCATCCCTTAATAATTCTGCATCACTAGGTCTGTCAGATGATCCTGGGCCAGAAGGCTGAAGATCGGATGCTCCAAAGTTTTGAAGTATAGGGACCGTCCAGGTGTTCAGTGGTCTCTATAAATTGGCTAAGTTTTAGAAATTATGCTTTCTGCTTCCCATAATTTCAGTTAATTCAGTCAGTCATTCTGGATTTCTGACAGAGTTGAAGACTTACATTCATAGCCAACCCAGGCTATTTATTTGAGAGAACAAATTTGAGAGAATGGTTTTCAGCTGATATTCATTCTAAAGCCATCTTCAAAACTAAGTCTTTTAGTTAGGAGAGATGACGGATGTTCTGTTTAGTTGACAAAATTGATGGAGTGAGTATTAGGTCTATCTTGTACCTTACTGATACAAATTGTTATAGTTGTGCTCTAATTCTATTTTGAGAGAAAAGTGTTTTGTTTTGTTTTGTTTTGTTTTGTTTTTAGATTTTAACAGGAAGGGTGATCTGTAGGAGAAGCTAAGGTGAGAGGAGTAAGAAGAGGAAGAGGAAAAGGAAGAGGAGGAGTAAGGCGATGGGGAGACAGGAAGTGGAGATGTAGGAGGATGAGGAGCCACTCAGGTTGAAGAGCAGTCCTGGGTAACAACTTATTATTAGGCTAGCTAATTGGGAAATACCTCTATTTGTATGGACATATTGTTATTGAGCATTACCAAATATATAAAGCCTTTGATTAATCTTTAAGCATTAGAGTTTCATCCATACCGGGTACCATGTGGATGGCGGGATGGTCTGGGCAAAGCCCAGGTTTTTGGAGTCCAGCTGTCTGGCTTCTTGGAGGTAGAAGGGCTGGTGTTTCTGGCTGGCCGTTTCTAGCTGCTGCATGCACTTGGCCTCCGGCCTTGAAACAAGGCAGCTGAGCTAGGCAGAGCTGCTTCAGCTTAGATAGTCAGCTTGACCAGCAGTCATCTTAAATATCTCCCGCAACAGTTCTATGTGACAGTTGTATGAGGTAATTTTTACAACAACATATTTTGTTGGAGCTTGGCCTTTAGAGCTTTGTTATATCCATTAAATATGTGTATGTATGAAGTTGTTGAGCTTGCTTGTCAGAGATTTGCTCCATCTGCCAAATGTGTATGTGTATATATGTATGTATGTATAATGGAATGAAACCCCTTTTTTGTTACATCCAGAGTAAATAAGCATTTTTTTCTCTATGTGTCTTCTTCTTCTTCTTCTTCTTCTTCTTCTTCTTTTTCTTCTTCTTCTCCTTCTCTTTCTCCTCCTCCTCCTCTTCCTCCTCCTCCTCCTCCTCCTCCTCCTCTTCCTTCTCCTTTCCCCTGGATCACAAAGTGTTTGTAACTAATCAGCTGGGGCCCACCAGTCAAAGAACAAAGAACCTGAGCTGAGTAACCAATTTATTTTCTTAATCCCCTGCTGATACCAGCAGGAGCTAATTACCAGAAATCAGTGGCTTTAGATCTTTGAATAGAAAAGATTTAAAGACAGAAGAATTGCCAAAGACAAATCAGCTTTTTGCTCAGTTTCTCTGACTCCATACCCCATTGCTGCCTGCATCAGTATACTTGGTTGCCTTGCCAGGCTGCTCACTAGAATAAAATTAAATATGTAAATCACATTTTAATATTGTTGCTGCATTCTCTGTAGCTTTTGGTGTCTACATAGGCAAGGAAAATGAGGGTACTGGGCATGGCAGCAATTAAGAGCATTTGCTACTTTTTCAAAGATCTGTGGTTCAAATTCCAGCATCCACATGGATGTTCACAACCTTCTTTAAGCCCAGTTCTGTGAATTCAGTCTTCTTCTTCTATTCTTCTGGCCTCCATGCATACTACATACAGTGCATAAAGTAAACTTATGTAAAGTACTCACAACTGTATAATAAAGATAAACATACCCAAAAAAACTACAAGAGTAATAGAAATAGTTTTAAAGTTCTAACTTTATGTCTATAAATTTAATTTTGTATCTTCTGAGCCAATTTTAATATAAAATTATTTGAAATCAGTTGTCAAAATTATTAAACATAATTTGTATTTTCAAGATTCTGCACATGTAGTTTACAATCACTCATGATTCTTTGGCTACAGAAGACTCTGGACTTGTCCACAACAGGACTCTCTGTTGCTGCTCCTGGTGTAGCCCTCAAGCTTAGAGCATACACCTTTCTTTGTCACCTGCTGTCTCAAGCCTATAGGTTAATCTATGTGATCTTACCTGGCTATTTGATGGAGCTTCCATACTTTTATTCACTGTTCCTTCTAACTCCCCCCACCCCAACACAACTTTGAAGACACAAATATTATAAATTTCAAAATGGAAAATGAACATTAAACCAGTAATACATTTGAAAGCGTATTTTACAAAGCAAGCTTGCAGGAGAACTAATATCCAGTCAATGAAAATATTTGAACTAGTCATGATGAGAACTTGCATTCACCAGGGCTGGACAAGGATTGCTTCTATTGCTTAATGCTAACAGCACCTGACTTACTAATTCTTCTAAACACTTCCCTGGGGGTCCTCTTGATCAGCAAAAACTAACAGTCTTTAATTCTTCAAAATACAGCCTCCCAAAAAAGCTTCACTTTTGCCATGGACAATGAAGCTAAAGGGGCATAGCCTATGATATATTTCTCCTATTGAACCAAATATTTGGTAGGTCACTTCCTCCAGAAGACTTTGAGAAACTGATAGACCTAAAAAAGTGTTAGTGTTATAATTCTTTTGTTTTAATATTACCAGAGTCAATATCTATTGAGAGGGCATTTTCCCTAATTATTTTGAGAATAATTTTATTTTGGATTTAACTTTTCTTAAGAAGTTGGATAACATTAGTGGTGTGTTCATTCTGTACTCTAGAAGTAAATAGTATTTTGCTCTACTGTCCCTAACTAAAACTCTAAATGCTGGAGGATAGGATACGACTGCATTTTTCTAAGGCATAGCTGAATTACAGAAGTTTCACACCTGATAGAGTTAGATTTCAAGAGAACTGTGAACCAAGTACTACAAACTTACTAGGTTAAAGAACAGCACTTCTGTATTCCATTTGGTCCTTCCTGCTGGGTCAGACTGCTAGCTAGTCTGCTCCCCTGAAGACTTTATCCTGAGCCATCCCAGAAGATCCACTGCACTGATAGTTGATATCTCCCAAATACCACTCTTCTTCTACTTGGTCCTTACTGCTGGGCAGACTGTTAGTCAATCTGCACCCCTGAAGACACCATATCCTGAGTCATCCCAGGAGATCTGCTGCACTCAAAGCAGTTTGACAGCTGACACCAGAGCCTGTGACATCACAGAAGATATGCTGCACACAGGACAACTGACATCCCAGGAGATCAACCACACATAGGGCAACTGATACAACAGCCTGAAGGCAACTCAGGAAATATGCTACAATTCTCAAATTCATCAGAAAGGAAAAAAAAAATAACAGAATTCTTAACAATAAAAGAACTAATAGAGAATTCACCAATCCTGACCTCAAGATTTACAACAGAGTTATAGTGATAAAAACTGCATGGTATTGCTACAGAGACAGACATGTTGATCAATGGAATAGAATTGAAGACACAGAAATAAAACCACATACTTGTGGACACTTGATCTTTGATAAAGAAGCCAAACATATACAATGGAAAAAAGAAACCATTTTCAATAAATGGTGCTGGTCTAACAGGCTGTCTACATGTAGAAAAATGAAAATAGATTCATATTTGTCACTTTGTACAAAGCTCAAGTCCAAGTGGATCAAGGACCTCCACATAAAACCAGATACACTAAATCTAATAGAAGAGAAAGTGGAAAAGAACTCTGAACGCATTAGCACAGTAAGAAATTCCCTAAACAGAACTCCAGTGGCTGATGCTCTAAGGTCAAGAATTGACATATGGGACCTCATGAAACTGGAAAGCTTCTGTAAGGTAAAGGACATAGTCAATAAGACAAGTTGGCAACCTACATATTGGAAAAAATATCTTCACTAACCCCACATTCAATAGGGGATGAATATCCAAAATATAGTAAGAACTCAAGAAGCTACTCATCAAAAAAGCCAAACAACCCAATCAAAAAAGGGAGTATAGAAATAAACTGAGAACTCACAACAGAGGAATGTCAAATGGCAGGGAAGCACCTAAAGAAATGTTCAAAATCCTTAGTGATCAGAGCAATGCAAATCAAAATGACCCTGAGATTTCACATTACAGCAATCAGAATAGCTAAGATCAAAAACTCAGGTGACAGTACATGTTGGCGAGGATATGGAGAAAGAGGAATACTCCTCCATTGTTGGTGAGATTGCAAACTGGTACAACCACTCTGGAAATAAATCTGGTGGTTACTCAAAAAGTTGGAACTAGATCTACTTGAGGACCCAGTAATACCACTCTTGGAAATATACCCAAAAGATGTCCCACCATTCCACAGGGGCTAGTGTTTCACTATGTTCATCGTGGTCTTCTTTGTGATAGCCAAAAACTGGAAACATCCCAAATGTCCTACGAGAGAAGAATGGATACAGAAAATGTGATTCATTTACACAATCGAATACTATTCAGCTATTAAAAACAAAGACATCCTGAGTTTTGCAGGCAAATGGATGGAACTAGAAAATATCATTCTGACTGAGGTAACTCAGACCCAAAAAGATATGTACTCATTAATAAGTGGATTAGCCAAAAATAAAAAAAGTACAGAATACCCAAGAGACACAGTCCACAGAACTCAAAAAGTTCAACAAGCTGAAGGGCCCAAGTGAGGATGCTTCAGTCCCACTTGGGAGGGAGAAGAAAGCAAACACAAAGAGGGGAGCCTGAGAAAGAAAATGGACAGGGCAGGTGGAAAGGGGAGAACCTGATGTGTTACTGGCTGAGGGAAAAAGACTGAAATCCTGAGGGCCAGCAGAAAGAAAAGAAATGGGCAACTTCAGGAGGTAGGAGGTGAAAGGAGACCCTCTAGAATGCACCAGAGACATGGGGTGGGGTGAATGACTCTTGGGACTCAAAGGGACAGACCTTGGAAGAAATGCCAGACAGTGGGGAAGGGGAACTTATAGAGCCCACTTACAGCAGAAAGACAAAGCATCAAGTGAGGGAGGGGGTTACCAACCCACAGTCAAAACTCTGACCAATAATTGTTCCTGTCTGTAAGAACTGCAGGGATGGAAATGGAGAGGAGCCTAAGGAAGAGAAAGTCCAGCAACAAGCTCAAAGTGGGATCCAGCTCAAGGGGTGGTCCCAAGGCCTGACACTTACTGAGGGTATGGTGTGCTCACAAAAAGGAACTTATCATGACTGCCCTCCAAAAGACTCAAGTACTTGAAAGAGTCAGATTCAGATATTTACACCCAAATGGATGGAAGCTGTTGACCCCTGTGGTTGAATGGGGGGGGGGGGGGAAGCTGGAGGAGGCTCAGTAGGAGGGCATCCCTGTAGGAGGACAAGCTGTTTCAATTAACCTGGATCCAGATATCTCTCAAACACTGGAGTACCATCCAGGCAGCACACACCAGCTGATATGAGACCTCCAACACACACACACACACACGCACACGCACACGCACACACACACACACACACACACATATATATATAAATATATATATATTCAAAGGGACTGCTGAGTCTGGATTCAGTCAGAAAAGATGCATCTAACCCTCAAGAGACTGAAGGCCCCAGGGAGTTCAGAGGTCTGGTGGGGAGAAGGTTGGGTGGTGGAAACATCTTCGTGGAGAAGGGGTGGGGAGGAGGTAGATGACTCAGATTAACACTAATTTCTTTTTAAGTCTCTGTTCCTTTGAATTAACCACAGTTCAGGGCATATATATTACAGTGGTTCAGGACCAAGATTCCAGCACTTAAATCTCAAAGTGGCAAAGTAAAACAAATTATAAGATTTCATGTTGTCCCTTTAAGGCTCATGTCCTCACAACGCAAAATTCATTAATCCCTTTTTGAAAGGTTCTAAACTGTTTTTTTCTTTTAATTAAAAATTCTGATTACTGTTTCCCTTCTTTCTGCTTCTTGAAGTTCCTCTCCAGTTTCTTTTCATTTCAAATCCACTCCACTTCTGACACTCATTAGAAAACAATCTGGCTCCTAAAAGTTGATAGTATAATATAATATGATAAAACAAAAACTAGCACATCAGAATTGGGCAACATAAACAGAAGGAAAAGATCCCCAAAGAAGGCAGATGAAACAGATACCCACTTATTCATATACTCAGGTATCCCATAAAAACACTAAACGGTAAGCCACAGTAAATACTCAGATACATTCAGGTTCTGTGCATGCTTCTTCAGTAATTGTGAGTTCTGATAAGCTTTAATCATTTTGATTTAGATGGCCTAATTTTCTTAGTGTTCTCTACTTTTTCTGATGCCTAGAATCTGGCTTCTCTTCTGGATGGTTCCCTGAGCTCTGAGGGAGGCATTAGATACTGACATCCTACTTGGGTCTGAGTGTTTTCAAAGGTCTCTGACTATCTGGAGAGTATCTGACTGTGCATCTCTTTATTTGTTCACATTTGCTGTAGGAGGAAACTTCTCTGATGATGGCTGAGCAAGGCACTAATATGAGTATAGACAAATGTTATTAGTAATCATTTCATTTTGTTTGTTTGTTTTTTAGGACAGCAGTATTTGGTCTCAACCTAGTTCCCTGGGCTGTTTTGTCTCGGGTTACTGCAAAGTGCAATTCCAAATTACCTTCTGAAATTCAAGGTAAGCTTCTTCTACCTGTGGGTGTATCATATTAAGAAAGATATATAAATTTCTTGCTGCCCTTCTGAGACCAAAATCATAGCGGATAGGCATGTCAGTATGATAGAAGAAGATACCTTCAATCCCCTTCCTTATTAAGTCCTTACTAGTTTTGACTTCTCTGTATCACTGGCAATGTTCTGAAGACAACCTAGACAATTCTGAATATGCACCTTAAAACTTAAGCAGCTTTTGCTCATTACCAATCCAAAATTATCATTTTAGGTGGTACAGGAGGACTGCATTTTTCTGTACCCAACCCTGTTCTATTTTGATAGAGCTGTTATCATGAAGCACAATAGACTCAGAAGATTAAAGAGAACATTTTTTGTCTTATAAATATAGAAGTAGAGAGTCAAAAATCAGATGTGTGCAGTGCTCTGGATTGCTTTTTTGGAATCTGTACTTCTTGACTTACAGAAGATGGCCTCTGTATTATCTCTTGTTACTCTGCTTTTATTTTTCTATTATTAATCATGCTGAGGGGTTATAAGATGTCAAAATATAGTCTTGATTTTAAATATTGTCACATACCTAACTGTATTTTATTAGCCTTATAACTGGCCAGTTTCTAATTTTGTACTATATTTGGGAAAGCTTCATAGAAACAGCTCAGAATGAAGCTCTGAATATTAAAGGAGACCATTCAAAACTTATCAATAATATCAGCCTTGCTATGTGGTTCTGAGTTCTGCCTCAATCCTGGGGTGTGGGAATTCTGCCTGGCAAATAAAACCAGAAATCTAGACTGCATTTACCCTGCACCACCACTGGGTGCTGGGGTTGAGGGAAGTGCTTATACATTGCTCAAAGATTAAGAAAATGTGGCCTAAGGCGTAAACCTTAGCCTGGAGAAGAAATTATGTAGGCTGAGGCCAAAGCTGGGATTCCCTGACTCCTGAACATATTGATATTGCTGAAAATCTCAAGGAAAAGTCAGGAACAAAGGGTACCTGGAGCCTGAGAAGCCCTGGTCGTGGTGGAGGCCAGGAGAAACTCTGGCTTAACTCATTAGTAATTGTCCTTGTATTACAAGCAATTGTCCGAGAGCACAGAGGGGCCTTCTGTGGGGGACTTGGGTAGCACTGTTCTATAGATGAAGGATTCTTCCATGCTCCCCATGATTCTTGATGAAGAGACAGTCCTTGTTTCTAAACTATTTATTTATTATTCATCATGGAAAATGGGTACGTACAACTTCCTCAGTGTAGACCAGAGATTAAATACCTTTCACAGGAAGGAATGTCCAGGAAGGGAATCTTATTGACTAAATCCTCAGAACCCATCTAGATACCTCATTACCATGAAGAACTCGGTTCTGTGCTACATGACCATTGGTCACGCCCATATGTAGGAAGTTTTGTCACATGTTTCAGACCAGGAATGTGATAGGAATCAGGAGTATGCCTGCCATCCTCAGATGGGTGCCAGAGTCTCTGAACCCACACCACTTTACTAAGTTTCCTGGCATGGCCTATTGCAAAACTATGCAATAATGTATGCCTTATAGAAATATTGTAAATGTACCATGTCTGTACAGAATTAGTAGCTCCCAGTGTGCCCTCAGTTTTAATGTCTTCTTTCACAGTTCTAGTGATGGAGAGTCAACTTGTACAACAATGCAAGGTTTCACACTGAAGATCAATTTCTTTTTCTATTTTTTATTGGATATTTTATTTATTTACATTTCTGATGTTATCCCCTTTCTCTGCTCCCCACCCCCAAAACCCCTTATCCCATCTCCATCCTCCTGATTCTATGAGGGTGTGCTCCCACCCATCCATCCACTCCTGCCTCCCTGCCCTCGGTTTCCCTCACACTGGGGCATCTAGCCTTCACAGGATGAAGGCCCTCCTCTCCCACTGATGCCAGACAAGGTCATCCTCCACTACATATATAGCTGGAGCCATGGGTCCCTCCATGTGTGTTCCCAGGCACACCGAGAGCTCTAGTTGATTGGTTTTATCACTCTCCCCATGGGGCAACAAACCCCTTCAGCTCCTTCAGTCTTTTCTAAAAACTTCTCCACTGGAGACCCCATGATCATTTCAATAGTTAGCTGTGAGCATCCACATCTGTTTATGTCAGGCTATGGCAGATCCTCTCAGGAAACAGGTATATTAGGCTCCTGTCAGTATGTACTTCCTGGCATCCACAACACCATCTGCCTTTCGTGACTGCACATGGGATGGATCCCCAGGTGGGGCAGTCTCCAGATGGCCTCTCCTCCAGTCTCTGTTCCACACTTTGTCTCCATATTTGTTTCCATGAGTATTTTGTTACTCCTAAGAAGGACCAAAATACTCACACTTTGGTCTTCCCTCTTCTTGAGTTTTATGTGGTCTGTGAATTGTATCTTGGTTATTTCAAAGTTTTGGGCTAATATTCTCTTATCAGTGAGTGCATACCATGTATGTGTGAATGTTGTGTGTGTGTGTGTGTGTGTGTGTGTGTGTGTGTGTGTGTGTGTGATTGGGTTACTTCACTCAGGATGACATTTTCTAGTTCCATCCATTTGCCTAAGAATTTCATAAATTCACTGATTTTCATATAGGTGAGTAGTATTTCATTGTGTAATGTACCACATTTTCTGTATTCATTCCTCTGTTGAAGGACATCTGGGTTTGATGATCATTTTCTTGTAATGAGAGTACCCTCTTTCCATACAAGGGCAGTATAAACTTTTAGCCCTGCTCTGAGTATCATATTATTACAAACAAATATTTGAGACTATATAGAGATGCAATGGTTCTTTAATATTCAAATATACTACCAAGAAAATTTCTTTAAATTATATTTTGTTAAAACATCATTTCTTAATAATCAGCTGTTGAGAATATTCATGACACCCTGGATACTGTTTTTTTTCTTTAACAAATCTTTAAAATATGATCAAATTAGTAAGGTTCAAAAACCAATAAGACCATAGATAGAGTGATTTATTTTTCACAGAGAATATTACATTGCAATTTACTTTTGCCCTATAAAACTATGGTATATGAATATACATTTAGAATTAGTCATATAATACATCATGCGTGCTATATATTCCTATTTCACATTGATAAATAAACAAGCCTGTATAACAGGACTTTATTATTCAGATTTATTTTATTTAAATATGTGTGAGATTTACACTTGAATGTCTATATGTGTACCAAGTATGTGACTGGTATCCATGGAAATGAAATTATAAATAATTGTGACATATAACATGAGTGCTGGGCACAAAACCTTAGTCCTCTGCAAGAGCAACAACCGATGAACCATATCTTTACTTCCATATACATAATTTGAAATTTTTTTGCAAAATAAACAGAAATACCTAAATACTTATGTGATCTAAACTATCTAATATACAAAGAAAGAATCATTATGGGGTAATTTTTTAATATTCTTCATATTGGTGCATGGACTATATTTTCTGTCTACTAAGGTAGGACTTATGTACTGTGGAATTTTCTTTGGATGTGAGCTCGCTATCTGAATTAGTTTAAAAATAATTATTTTCAATTTGTAGCAAAGAAGTATTATGATTATTATTCCAAAGTACTTTTCAGAGCCATGTTTATTTTGTTTGAGAACAGCACAAGTTGGTTTTATTTTCTCTTAATGTGATGAGATGAATTTTGAGGTAGAATAATATCATGGCATAGTCATAATAGTACCTCAAACACAGATGAGCTTACCCTCATGAATATAAGTAGCATACATAACTAAACACACAGACTGTACAAATAAGGATATGTTAGAGCTAAGCTAGATATAAATATAAAAACCTTAAAATATAAACTAATATAATATCTGTGGGTTCTGGAATTTCTCTGTATTTGATATATAGTCCATTTTTTGTTTATTCTTTCACACAAAAAGGAACTAAATTTACACAGTGCAATATGCTGATATAGCCATTATCAAAATGTGTACTTTTGTGTGAGTAATATTCCCTACTAATAATATTTTTAGCAAAACATAACAAAATTAGTTTTTATCTGATTTGTTTCTAAATGCTAGAAAGCTAAGAGATTCTAACCAATATAGCAAATGAGTTTCATTTTCCCTATAAGCAAACTCTGATATTCAGTTTTCACATTGTTGGCAAAAAAAAAATCATTTACACAATAAAATTATATTGTCCCAATCATACTGTGATGAGTAGTCAACGACTGCTTCTAGAAATAAAAATTCAGCTGTTGCCTCAGAAGTGAAATCACATACATTTTTAGTACCTTAATTCATAATTAGTCTGTTTGAAATATCTCAATCAAAACCCTCTTTCTCTGTGCCCTGCTCGGCAGTGCTCTTGCACAGACTTTCACTGGCGTCTCTGTTTATTCTCTCTGGTCTCACTGTGCAGTGCTGAGCATCAATCACTTGGCTGCCTTCCCACAAAGTAATGAATGTCTCATACCAGGCATGAGCTTCTACTCTCTTTTGTTCTGTTTCTCTGATTTTTTTCAACCTTCTTCCAATTTGTTGGATGTTATTATGGATTCTTGGCCGCCTCATAGCTAACAAGGAGTTAGTGATCTGGTCTGTAGTTTGGTCTTCCATCTCACTGTTGATTCATTTATTAGAAACATGTGCTTCTGAAAAGCTTGCACTCACCAAACTGACTCTCTGTCATTAATTCAGAGGTTTTGAACAAGTGACTTTAGGCATTTTGACATCCTCTCTGTGAAAGTATGATTCTGAAATGTATTACATGATAGCTCCTTGGTCAATATTTGTTTCTATCAGAAAATAACAAAAGGATAGACAATGACAATATTATTCATTTGTGAATAAGAGTATATATTTGCATAGTTGAAAGAAGCTGACAAACATATCTCATAATCATAAAATTAGGATGTCATGTAGTGTGAGAGGAAAATATATAGCTCTTTGGATTGTCCCATATATATCCTTTGGGCACTATCTGCATCTACTGCATCCTGTCTTATCAGTTGAGGCATTCATTATGAAGGAAAAGGTCTATTGCTGTTATTTTGACATTATTTCCACATGTCAAGATAGCTTTTGTTGTCTGTATTGTGTAATATCTAGCTTTGAAACCAGAATAGGAAGTTATTGTTGTTTAACAGAAAATAGAGAAGATAGGGATTGAACTAACTGTATCATAATAAAACTAACAAAAACAAGCTAATGAATAAATAAGTAGTTCTCAATTGATTAATTGATATTTAAAATAAAATCAAGTTGAGAGTGAGATGTGGTGGTACTGTTTCCAAGGACCTGGGAAGAAAAACTAGGAGAGGCAGATTGATTGTATCAAATCACAAAGTATACATGTGTGACATTCTCAAAGAATAAATATAATACATTTTCTCTAATTCCAATGTAAAAGAAAAGCAAATGAAGAAACATGGCACTAAAGAACTCTCTGAAGTTTGCCATCCTTCAGCCTCACCTACCTTTCTGGACTTCAATTCAGTAGCAACCACTAATGCCCATCCATATCATTCCTATTGTTTATAAAATGCATGGATGTTTTATAAGAAGAATGTTAAATATGTTGACTGGTCACAAGACTAAAAACCAGCAATATTGTTAATTGTTCAATTCTAGTTCCTATTTTAGAAACGTTAAATGTTCTAAGTGTTTGCTTTTTATTCTTTTAGAAGAGGATTGTGCTATTGCTACTCACTAATATGATACACAGGAAAGCTATTCAGGGTCTGTTAAAACAGTTTGACTCTAGGGTAAAAAATGTTCCTTGCCTATCATAATCATACGTAGCAGATTTAATCAGATATGTGTCCTGACATACAAAATTATATAACATGAAAATACACAAATCATTGAGCCTCTGAATAATGCAAAGATTTATATAAAATAACTATTGAAATGCTATCATTTTTAAATATTTCATAGTTCTGAAATCCAAACACCTAATAATGCCAAGTCTACTTAACATGTTGTCCCACTAATGCTAGAGAACAACATGATAGTTGACTATATCAAGGCCAAACGTGTTCAAATTACCTTTTGTATTAACTATTTCTGCCAATTTTTTTATTATTACATTTTGATTTTGGTATTTATGTCTCCAAATCCTTGGAAATATGTTTGCAATTGTATAGAAAACCTGACCTTCCAGTGGATACCTTCTGTTGGGTCAGATAAACAGCTTTCTGTTCCCCTGAAGACACCACAGCCTGTAAGCATACCAGGAGTTCAGTTGCACACAGGGAAGCTGGTAAGGGACCCACCTGAAAGCTCACAGCTGCTGGGAGTCCAGTGAAATCCAGACCCATCACCATCCAAAACCCCTACCCCACAAATTCTACTCTCCTTCCAGCTGGCACATTCTACTGGGGCAGATCACCAGCTTGTCTGCTCCCCTGAAGACATCACAGTCTGAAGGCATTCCAGGAGTTCCACTGACTGCAGGGCAACTGACACCACAGTCTGAAGACATCCCATGGTTTGGACTGCATGCAGGGCAACTGACCCAACAGTCTGATAGCCTCCCTGGAGATGAGCTTCACACAGAGCAACAGACCCCACAGTCCAAAGGCCTCCTTGGACAACAGCTACAAACAGGGCAACAATTTGACTGCTACTCTGAAGACCCAACAGTCTGAAGGCCTCATCAGGATTTCTATTGCAGCCAGGGCCAAAGATCACTAGCTTCTCTGCCCCTCTGAAGAGCTAACAGTTGCAAGGCCCCACAGGTGGTCTGCTTCAGACAGGGCCGCAGTCCTACCAGCAGATCTGAAGCAACCCAGGGACAAAAGAAATAGACTCCAGACAGAGTCACCAAGACTAGCAAACACTGGGATAACAAGATGGTGAGAGGTAAGCACAAGACTATAAGCAACAAAGCCAATATAAATGGACATCATCAGAACCCAGTTCTCTCACTATAGCAAGCCCTAACATTCTCTTCATTCATTGCCTCAGGACATTTGGGGTCAAAAGACCCTCCCCTTTATATCACACGGTGTTGATGAGCCACTCTTGTCCAAATCTTTTGTAAATAATCAGAGCTATTGTCAGCTCATTTTTGCACTTACAATATTCTCCTTTTCTGTAGCATTTCCTGAAACTTAGAAGGGATGAGGTAGGGGT
The DNA here is from genome assembly GCF_004785775.1 of Grammomys surdaster. Lineage (NCBI taxonomy): Eukaryota > Metazoa > Chordata > Mammalia > Rodentia > Muridae > Grammomys > Grammomys surdaster. The sequence goes on along the minus strand of NW_021604569.1, from coordinate 15,053,498 downwards.
GGAATATAGGTCTCATCTCTCACCAGCCAGGTATTTTCATCGCTTCGTTCAATTAGTGTCTCTGTAATGGGGCGGGCAAAACTAAGGCTGACAACATAAATTAAGATGCTCAAAAGGCAATTCATTAGCAAAGAACAGCAGTTTGGTTGTAGATTAGTACTAAGTTTTTTTTTTTTTATGACCTCCTGAACCATAGGGTTTTGTAAAGGTTCAAGGTACCATGAATGAATTCCTTTCTGTGCAGCATGGTCAAAACCACAGGAACTTGCTTGATATCCACATAGCTAATATGTCATGCTTACACAATTGCATGATCAGGCAATAGAATACCACACAGGGTACAAAGCTAGGTAAAATCAATGATAGCACTACTTCAGCAAACACCTACAAACACCTTTTCCCTCAGTGTTGGGTACCCAGTGTAGAAGGAGTTTCCAGCTTAACTTCAACTTGATTTCTCTATGATTTGGCACAAAATCATGTGTTCTTTACAGTAATAAAATTGTATTATATCATTCTAGTTGGTAACTAGAATCAGGTAATAATCTGAAATTTTCCCAATAAATCATAGGATTATGGCACATTAGTGCTGTTGACAT